>NC_068360.1:102421633-102724133 GCF_020536995.1 Dreissena polymorpha | reverse complement strand
AAAACATTAACATAGAAAGGCAGTATAGTAGCGTGTAGCCCGTTCCGGGAATAATTTAGTTTAGCGATAGTGGTACCATCCTTGGATAGCGTTGCGCAAAATTACATTCAACTGGTCAGGTCTTTTCGCCGTCATTTTGATGCCTGCACTGGTGTAATTTTTCGTTTGAACATGCATTTTTGTCCGCGCCGGCTGATCAGCGATTGTATTTTTAATGGACTTGTGTGTGTCGATTTTTTTGACAAGTATCAATTAATGCACCGTTCTAAAATAGGATCTTATAATCCTATGTGTATTAGTTTTAGGAAGTTTTAATTGATAATGCAAATACTAATGTTTTTTGCTTAAAACACACAGTGTATTTTATCTTAATACATGTGCTATTTAAATGTATGCAATACGAGTTAATGTGTACAAGGGTTTTTTATATCTATGTATTTATTGACCTATCAATTTCGGTTAAATACACGTAATTTGCAAATTGAATATGAATTGTCAATTTACATATATTCATCGATGAAATAATTAATTGAAATAATTAAGAGAATAAACGGCCCACAGATTCATGTTTCAATAGTGCATGTAACAGCTATACATACTATAATTAAAACACACGTAACACACTAATAGTGTGAAAAAAGAAAAAGAAATTTCAACGCGTTTTAATAAACGTTTAAACAATGCGTGTTCTATATAACTGCGGCAGATAGTTTGCAGCTACTTAGAACACAGTGGATTACATCCGTTTAAAACGTTTGCTTTTTAGTATTAACACATAAGGGGGCCTCAGCAAGCCAGCAATTAATCAACCAATATATTTAACTTCGATAAACAGAAAATCATGGTAATAAACATACAATCACACATAAATATTTCTTACTTCGGCCTGACATAGCAAATCAGAAGACAGAAATAACATATCTCGTGTCAGTGACATATTAATCACAACACATATGAAATCGAATCTTGAGAGGATCTTGCGAGGATGCAGGTCAGCAAGTTAATGGTGCATACCACTTGATTTCATTAATCAATTACGTGGCCAACAACTAACGCATCCAAAAAAATACTTCAACACTTCATTCGCGAAACTTTTTTAGAATTAATCATTATAAGCAAGAAGGAGGGTTCTTGTTTAAAGCCATGACACCTTCTTCACCTCTAGCTTTCGGCTTCAACATGCGACTTGCCTCCTAAAAGACAGAAATCATTGTGAAGACTATATATACATAATATGCAATTCCCTGCATACAACAAATATATCAAGAAGAACAATAAAATTATATTGTTACAAGATGTGTTTGTGAAAGAGTATGTCCCCCCGTATATATTTGATCTTTGATCTTGAAGAAAGACCTTGACATTGACCTGGCACCACTCAACATGTGAAGCTCTATGGGATATGCATGCATGCATATTAAGTTGCTATCTTCAATATTGCAAATGGTATGGCCAATGTTAAAGTTTGACGCAAACAAACCACACAACAAACAAACAAACCAACAAACAAAAAGGGCAAAAACAATATGTCCCCAAGTAAAATCTTGATCATTTTGATGTAAAGAATTACACGGTCAGTATAGACAATCCCAGAATCGATAATATGGGCGCCGCATTTTGGCTATTACGTAACCCGCGATTGAAAACGGTACTGAAGAATTTGACAGATAACAACGTTATCATAGTGTACACCCGCTTTATTCCAATAAACAGTACTTTATGACTTCGCACATTAGGATTGAAAACAAGTGAAACATGAAACCAAGTGTCGATATGTATCACATCGTAAATCAATATAATTTAAATAAAAAATATACACGATAGATTCATAAAATATGTGTCTCTGCAACAATATTCAGTGACAACACGTAATGTTTAAGGCCGAGTTGGCATTTTTAAGCATACCTTTCAGCATAATGCCTTTGTATAAAATTTAATTATTTCTTTATGAAATAAAATTATTCAAGCATAATTATAAAGATATACAAATATCTAAAGTGTGAAACAAACGTTGTGATTTTAGCGTAAATAGTGCCGGAGATATTAACAAATTTCTATCAATATATAAAGATTGGAAACATCCATTCAGACCATATTTTTTTGATAGATCTTTGATATTAATTAGATAGATTTGAGATCGATGTAGACAATTAAATTGATATCTGCCTTTGTTTAAGCCTATATTATTTCTTAATAAATGTCGTACTTTCTATACTTTCCGGAGATATTCATTAAGAAACGTTGTAAGATTAAAGACTTAGGACGACTTCTTTAATTGAATAATACATCTCTTTGTTTGTCTAAACAGTTACCATTTCGCTATTATTATTTCCCTTGTAAATGTCATTTAAAAGGTAATATACAAATCTATAGCCGAAATGAAATTTGTGATTCTTAAATTGTTTCATAAATCTTTGTTATCGAAACTCTGTAAGATTTTCAGGTAGAGATTTTTGTTAGTTAAAATTATTTATCTAGTTAAGTCTAAAACTAAAGTGGTTTTTAGCAATCTTTTATTTAAAAATCGCTCTCAAGCTAATACAAAAATAACAAGCCGGAAATGAATTGTGTGATTTAAATGAACAAGTATCGGAGTTATTCGCTTGCAAAACTGTGTAAGATGTCAGGATATGTCATACTTTTTTATTGAAAAGGACATATCAGCTTTTGTCTACAACTTTCTTATATTATTATTTAACTAACGTTTTACATGTTGCCTGAAATAGTATTAAATTTTCTTAATAACATCTTAATTCATGATTGAAATGTTCGACATGAAAAATAATGAGCTTTAAATAAACTTAAATAGTTCCAATTGTGTTCTCTAGATTTCCTAAACGTATGTCTTTATTAAATGTTCGTAAAACGGTCTTAATTTACGCTTAAAAAATAAAAACACGCACAAAATAAGTGATTTATTTTTCTTTAATTACGGATTATAAATGACAGCAACTTACATCTCTTGAAAAAAACATCAGCGATAAAGGCGCGAACGAATTTGCTCAATGGGAGGCGATGTTCCAAGTGTGGATTAAAAGCGTTTATGGGTTTGCCCGTAACACCACATGTCTGCACATGTGATGATACCGACATTTAGATAAGATATCAGGCGTCACCTTTAAATAACATGTTAAATGGCAATCAAGACCTTATTCATGCCAGGGACCTACACAAATAGGTCCATGTCCATGCTGTGTGTTATTACTCTTAAACGAATGCAGATGAACCCTTTTTCTACTAATTACGTAATTTATATTAATAAAAAAAACACGAACTATTATGTGGTTGTCAGATCGATAACAGAAACTCTTTTAATCCTCAAATATATTTGATAAACCCGTTTCGCTTCCTTGTTTTGCGTAGGGACCTATACACACATATATAGGTCCATGTTTATTTCTTCAGTACCGTTTTTGAGGCGCGCGAGAGTATTCAGGGGCGGGTAATCCGGGAGGTATCGATTTCTGGGATTGTCTATTAGTGTTTGTTAATATTGTTCTACTAATAGAGTGTTTTTTTCGTTTCTCCGACAAAAGCAATAGCGTAATCATTCTTCAAACGTTATACCTCTTAACAAGTTGATGAATTGCTTTTATTGATTTACACATTCATTTGTATTCCGGATAACTAAATCTACAGGTACAAATGCGTTTGTAGTGTAAGTATACACTTAGCTTTCTGAAAATGGTTGTTGACTTAATACATTATTTACACCACGACCTTATTGTTTTGCTTCTTTAAACTCTGATGAGTTATCTGTTCACAATAGAACACAATCATGTTTAAAAATAAATGCATCATGGTGTAGTTAATTGAGAATCACGTAGTACTGTATGCACGCAACGTGAGCCGACAGAAGGATAACTGTCGGATTTAATTACTTCACTGTGAAATCGGAGATAATTGTTCGATGTGATATATATTGATAACGTTACGTTGTTATGTGGTACTTCAACCTTTTCCTTGAAGTAGACATGCAGTAAAATAAGCATAATATTGTTTTTCTCGGATTAATATAGTGATATATGGTTTAAAATTATATTTCCAAATACTAATGACCGTACTTTAAACCGTTTATCCTTTTCCATATTCTGGGCCAAATGGTTGCACATAACTGATCCGATTTTTCCTTGCTAAAAAAGCTACAGTACATTATTTACATTCTTCACTAAGTAATGGTGAACATATTGCTCTTGACCAGCCAATGTTGCTATAGTTTTACACAATTGCTGTATGTATGTGCCGATCGTTGAATATGACTTGAATTATATGTAAAATCATAGACAGTTTCGTGTTGTAGTAAAGTATTTAAATACATTATGCTTTATACAAACTAAAGGCCGATGCCATTGGTTCCTATTCCATTTGCAATTTATAAACATTTCATCTGCACATTATAGGCGTGTTACCCACACCATCAGTGTAAAAGGCAACGGAATTGTATATGTTTGCTTCAACTGAATTTACAGCACCGATGCGTTTGAAATTATTGCTGGTATAGCGAACGATTACCCAACGGGTTACTGTCTGGGAATGTAAACGTAGTCTACTCCATTTACAAGTATATCTTATATATGTTACCTACATATTTAAGAATTACGAATGTCTTACACCCTTATATATTTAACATCAGTAGGATTGAGCGAGATAATTTTTTACAAATTGCCAAATAAAATAAATAAATATTTATTTAGCTTTCATAAATGTATTTATTCAAACAATTGATATTTTTACTTATTTTTCGTATGTTAATTCCTTTTTGATGTGTCTGCGTCTAGAACATACCCCCTGGGTCAAGCGCAAGTGGTGACATGCCACAATTAATATTGACATTTATAGTGATCCGTGTTGGAGACGGACGCATTGTTTAATGGGATGTGAAATAGCTAAATCAAAACACTTTTTGTTGTTACCATTGTTGTATCTCTTTAAGTGGGGTTGTTTTTCTATTCCTTTTTATGTTTATGCTAACAATAAACATGCGTCCACTTGCCTTGAATAAAACACTAGCGGATGGTATCAAACACAATACCTAATGATGTTTTTTTATAGATAAAAGTAAAATGTAAATTTATGAATCGATAAGGAAAATAAAAAAAAATACTTCTTAATATTCAGTATTTGCGAGTACTCATTAAAATACCCTTGCATTAAATCTGATCAAGATGCCATACAACAACGAGCTGTTTGTTCCAACGGGCTTCTAATCGCAGTACGATATTCTAAATTAACTTATACATACATGTGTATACTTAGTTGCACCTTATTCCGTATGTTAATGTTGTCATATTTGAACTCACGCATATCCCAAAATAACTAACATATTTATTAAATTTTTGGCCAACGTATTCTTTTGGCAGCAGTCATTTATTTTACAATTATAGTACAAACAAGTCAGTAATTGGCCACATATACATATTTGGCCAATCAGCAAGTACAAAAAGGATATGCGCCTCTTTATCCTAGTCTTGCTGTCTCTCATTCCATCGGAAATAGATAAACAGACCGAGACGTATTGGTCGACAATGCTTACACCGCATAAATGACGCGGTTAATGCTCTCATAATAGTTGATTAAAGCAATAGCTTTGCTTCATAGCACATACGTCCTCTTTATCTACATGTCGCATATTCCTGTTTATTAGCTGTAGAATGTGATTGACTATCATTCAATATGAATAAACATTTCATTTCAGAGCTGTGAGTTTATATGTAGGTATCAATGATTATCCTATGGAGCCGAACAGACATGACCTATACATGATTTAAGTGTTTATTAAAATTTCAAGAAAAACAAACAGATGATTAATAACTGGCATGCTTAGAGACTTAACATGTGCATAACTTAAGTGAAGGAAATGTAAAATAATGCCTAAATATTAAAGTACAACAAATAACCATAATTTTACTTATTTTAAATGTTATATAAATTAACGTAGTCTTTGGTAAAGGCATCTTTTTTTCAAATAAATTGTTTTCGATTTGAGTAGACGGAACAATAAAAGCATGCGATTTTAATTTATACTTTATTATCAACAGAACGACGCGTGTTTTTTTTTAAGAAACCTAAACAATTCAATAATGGAAGACCTGCATTAATGTCTAAGCGGTTACACAAAAAGATAGCAAGTATTTTAGGCTTCGTATGTTATTCGTGTCATTTGTCAGGTTTTGTTATTATGTTATTCGTTGATAAATATTCAACAATATTTGAACATTCAAGTTTCTAAACCTGTTACATTTATTTGCATAATATGTTAAATTAAATGTGCAATTATTTCAGTACTTGACACCTTTAAAACCCAATCCATACTCGATATTTACGTTTTGCGAATGATTGTCACCGAGAGGTATTCCGGATGTGTTGTTCTAAAAATTATTTCTTACAAAATAAACATTATCAAACATTTTTACAAAATGCTTTACTGACAAAATGAGTCTATAGAATAATCTTTATAAAAAAAATATTAACAAAATTTCTTACAAAATAAACGTGTTCAAACATGTTTTAAAATTCTTTGCTGACAAAATGTGTCGCTATAATTCTCTTTATAAAGCACAGTACAATAAGGTGCCAGTGTCTAATACACACACACATATATTCGTTAAAAGAACAAATTTAAATACAACATACAATCAGTGAAGCACTCGTTTGTACATGAAATTACAACTTTCCTTTATTTCAGAACGTTTAAGATTCGTTAACACCGATAGAAGTGTTCGTATTGTTGCAATAACTGCTTAAAGTTTAAGTGCAAAAGAGGCGTTACCGAATGCCACTCATTTGTCTTCTAAAAGCAAATTGTGTTTAGCAAATTGGTATACTTCTTTAGGTTTCTCTGCGGATTTCTTTACTGCAAAACAATATAATTGCAAGGATTCAAGAGTCGTTCGGCAGTGCAAATACAGTTCAGTCCACGCGTTTTCCCTCAAAAACTCGCTCCCTCCGCGTGGCTTTTGTAAGATTGCGAGTGCTTCCGAGCCGGGGAAGGCGAGGTGTACTCGCTAAAACGCTCGGCGTTCCGTTTAGCTTATACTCGCGGCGTGTATTACTTTAGTCTAGTCGGTAAATGCAGACAATTGCCGTTCTTATCAGGACACCGCCACGCAACGCCGCGGTAGCAGTGTGCTACTGTGCATGCACAAAGTTAAGACCATTGTTATTAAAATTGTTTAAATATTGTGGGTCATAAAAATAAAGATAATTGTATAGTAAATAAACATATTTTTTTATTCACAGGTACATCTACAATATGAATGAATAAGCTGGACTCTTACATAATTGTGATTTCAATGTTCAAACCAAAATATTACAGTATTGACGCTAATGTGTTTTGGGAATTTATAAGCACAGAGTCCGCCATTTTACGTAAGCGAATATATGTAAAGTATTTTTTGGATGGGATTATTCCCATGTAACATTGGTTAATCAGGTGACACGATGTGCGAACATCCGAGCACTGTTCATATTTGGTTACAACGATCAATCAAGGAGAGACGTCAATTTAATTTGCTATTCGTAAATTTACGTAGTTTTTTAATAGTTTCAATGGGCAATACTTTGTCATCGTGTGCATCGATTCCGATGTATTTTTTCATTCTCAAACACTACAAGTACTGAGTTACACGACTATATTTATATATTTGGAACTTCTCTGTCAGCAACAATTTCGCGCTCTTATTAAAACACGATTTTACATGGCATAGTGAATGCTGCATATGCATACAAAGGGACTAAATTGCATAATCACATGGCTGTAGACAAATTATGCAATTCAATTCAATAAATGGACATGATGAAATATACTTGTACTTAGATAAAATTGTTACCGCATACAATTTGTAACGGGTAATGTTTTCACAACTTACTCGCCAAAAGTAATTAATTACTCACCATTTGCCTTTAACTTCTCATTAGGTGCAAGTATTGTTTAAGTATTTGTTTCTGGTATAAAGGTGTAATGAGGATGCCTGATACCGTCTTTCATGAACGGTTTAATAACCGATTGCTATTGTTTAAATTGTATAACTGATTCCTTTGAAATTAATATGCGATAAATACTCACTTCAAGACTGGCGTCAATTAAAAATATTGATCACCAGTTAACCCCAACCTTATACGCTTTTTCGTTACCGATTTGACGCTGAAAAATACACATGTTGTGCACGTCTTAAAATTGAATATATAAATAATAATACATAAAATTTCATTTGAAAATCATGAAGTCGAACACAGATTAATTGATCGTTATAACGTGAAACACGAAGTTTCCTCCGCGTTGCCCAACGCCGAAGGCCACCGCGTCGGCTTATCAATTTGCTGATCGTTAACCTCGGAGTCCCCAATCATGCAAACTCCGCGTATCGCTGGACGTTCTTAATCTCCCTCTATCTCCCTCCATAAGCGTGCCCGCGGATTAGCGAGGGAAATTCGGGAAAACGCTGGACTTTACTGTATGGCATAATGTTGTCTTTATCAGAAAGTGCGCGATAAAGATAATTATATTACATCTCCTCTTTCTTCATACTTAGTTTGCTTTTTTCGTCCGGCGATGCGCAATTAACTTTCCTTAAAAAAAACTATGCACACTCTAGATATAAGTCTATGACGCGCATGGCATATATATTTCCGACAAATTCAAACTAACCTGCTTCAAATTGTTACGAAAATGCCAAGTCATTTTTTTAATATGATCTGTCCCAAGCGAAAAATTCTCTACTATATCCGCATGCATATTATCGGCCTCTTGTGATTTCTTATGTACGACAATACGTAAGACGTCTGACTTTCTTTTTGAAATGTTCAGTTGTATTCGTTGTGATCCGCATGGTGTGTTTGGTAGAAACACATGAATGCACTAATATATGCATGCATTTACATATCAACCCGAAATTCAACCTAAACGTAGTCCAAATGGAGAGGAGCAAGCCCGTTGAATGTGTATAGTTAAATTGATATTGTTTTATGTTTATAAATGCATAACGAAGGTTTGACATTTTGTCTAAGCGGTTGAACTTTCGAAAAACTCTAAAACACATATTAATGATATTACTGCTCTATATAAAAAGAAAATATAATGGCAGCTTTATTTAGTGCTTTTTTGGGATTTAAGTATCATATATTTTAAATATCATAACTCATTGACATACATGATTGTCTTTCATTATCACTTACTTGTCTAGTCATTTGCATCGATAGTGTTTCATTTCATTTTAATTATACACTGACTAATGTAATTCAGATGCAAACCATCTCTCATAAAACATTAACTAAGGTGTGTAGTTAATGCATCACCAAACGTTTTATTGGTACTTGATTTTATGAACTATCGTATTATGATGCTGTATAACGGATAATTCTAAACAATTATATTAACATTCAACAGGCATTAATAAAAGAAAAAGGTCCCACTCTTTGACGGTCTATCAGCAAAGTTCGTGTTTACAAAACAGTGATTCTCAGCCAACGAACTTTGCATTGACAAATATGCAGAACATAAACGTATGAGAGGCATACACAAAATATGACTACTGCAGTCAATGTACTAATAAACCTTTGCTTCAAAATCGCAGCAGTTATCAGGCAACAATTACCACGCACTAAATTGCAAAGCAACCTCAAGTTAGAACTGCCTTTACAATAGATTATTCAAACATATAACTTACTAACGATAATTGTTAACATTGTTTATAGCTATATCTGTACGTTTTGTAACAGTGTTTTATTACTGTTGTTTCAAAGCTGTTTATTGATATATACTACGTTCCAGTTCAATGTCCATGAATGTGTAAGTACTATAAACGCATACTCATTATCTTTGAAAATAGGCAAATTTCCTCTAAACTGTTCTACTGTTCATGATTTACAATTCGCATTCCACGAATGTGTGTATGTACACGTAGGTAAAATAAACAAGAGATTTGATTTGAACATTCGAGATTGGTTCCAAGACAGATATAACTAGCGCTTAATGTATCCGTTGTCATATATATTTGCAAGCTCTTCATGAGATAAATCAGTGGACAACTTTGTCCTCGCTCTCGATTGATATATGTTTTTGTGTCAATCATTATGGTGGTTTGTATATATATATCTGTCTGTTTTCAATAACTTAAATTACAGTGAGCGTTTTTTAAACAGTAATGCACTCCATTTAGTGGTATCGTACTAAACGACCTGAAACGAAAATTGATTATTTTATATAATAAACCCATTCTGTATAAAAATAAAAAATAGTAGTAAGAAATGACTTTAAACAGTAAGTTATAAAACAAGAACAACTATTTCTAACTGCATAACAAACAATCCACTTATTTAAGGATATAATTCACGAGTCAAGTGAACAGAAATCAAGCAAATAAAGACATTCCGGAAATCACATAAGTTTGTCTGGATAGCGCATTATCATGTTAAATCTACGTTTCTGGTGAATGTTTTCGTCGTACGATGTCAAAACCAAGGAATCAAATGCATATAGGCAACGCTGGACGTGTAGCTGCAATTAATCAACAATTCACGCACGTAGACATAAATGAACGTTGCTATGGATGGCGTCTGATAAATCATATTAAGAATTAACATTCTTTATAATTTAAGGCGATCAAAATGTTTTGGTACACATGTACACGAATACGTGGCATTATGCTTCATATTTGCCCTCGTACCATTATGTGTCGTTGACTTGAGCGAGTCTACACAAACATAAATCCTCCAATAAATAAGTACTTAAATAAATAGGTATATAGATAAATATAGATGACAATGCATAAATGAATACATGAATACATAAGTACATACATACATAAATGCATAATATCGTAACTACGTAAATACGTAAACACGAAAATACGCAAATACGTACAATATTTTTTTTAACTGAGTCTAATTTTAAAAAGGGAATGTCAATTATCCTAATTTAAGGGGGTATTATACCGGGGTTTTAAACTAATTTTTTTTTATTTTTGTGATAATTTCGACATGCTAATTTGTTGAAATAAAAACAACACAGTTATGCCAGCTTAACTCAATTCCAAACATTTGAACTCCAAAGTCAATAGTTTGCATTTAAAATGATTTCTTATAAACAAACCAAAACTTACAATGTCATGCCGGCGTAACAAAATTCCATACATATCAACCCCAAAGTGAATCACTTGCTTTTCGAATCATTTCTAATTTACAGACCAAACTTTAAGTGTTATGCTAGCGTAACAAAATTCCGAACATTTCAACCATAAAGTGAATCACTTGCATGCTGAATGACTTCTTATTTACAGACCAAAACTTAAAATGTCATGCCAGTGTAACAACATTCCAAACATTTCAACTCAAAAGCAAATGGCTCGCATTTCAAATCATTACTTATTTACAGACCCAATATCAAATGTTACGACGGCATAACAAAATAAGTAATACACGTTTCAATAGAAAGTGCATTACTCTCAAGTTTCAAATCATTCCTTTTTTACAGACCCAAATAACACATTTTATGCCGGCATAACACAATTAGAGGAAGAAGAACCATATAAGAATGTGTCTTTTGTTCTAATCCTTTTCGAACATGAAAATATGAGTATTGTGTATGATATTCTATATATAAATAATGTCAACTTGATTGAAATAAACATGTTTAAACGTATCCGTTGTATTTTCAATAATTTCATATTTACAGACCCAAAGTCAAATGTTATGCAAGCAAAACAAAATTAATAAAATTCTAACAGAAAGTGAACGGCTCATAAATGCCCAAACATTCCCTATATACAGTCACAAACTCTAATGGTTATTTCAAATATTTAAACTCATAAGGGAAGCTCTTGCATTTCCAATAATTTCGTATTTACAGACCCAAACTCAAATGCTACGCCGGCATAAAAAATGCATAACATTTCAACTAAAAAAAATAGCTCATATTATTAACTGTTTCCTATAAACGAATATATAATCATAATACATACAAATAGTTGTTCTTGAATACAAATAGTTATCCCAACGCTTTTTGAAAAGCGTTATTGTATTTATCTCCGCCGTCCGTCTGTCTGTCCGTCCTGGCTACTATCTCCTTCTACACTATAAGCACTAGAACCTTGAAACATACACACCATGGTATCTATGAACATATGTGCGACCTTGCACTATTTGGAATTTTGATCTGACCTCTGGGTCAAAAGTTATGGGAGTTGGGGTGGGGCCATGTCAGAGATTTTCACTCATTTTTATGTCCCCTAGTATGGTGCATTGGCCATTACTTTTGCAATATTGAAGACAGCAACTTGATATTTGGCATGCATGTGTATCTCATGGAGCTGCACATTTTGAGTGGTGAAATGTCAAGGTCAAGGTCATCCTTCAAGTTCAAAGGTAAAAAAACAAATCCGCGGGAAGTAATAAGCTTTAAAGGGAGGTAAGAAATGAACCTGCCAAACGATATAAAAAATTAATAGATCAAAGCGGCGCAAGAGGAAGCATTGTGTTTCTGACAAACTCAAAGTTAAAAAAACAAATCCAAGGGCAGTAATAAGCTTTAAAGGGAGGTAAGTAATGAACCTGCCAAATGATTTTTTTATAAATCAAAGCGGTGCATAAGAGGGCATTGTGTTTCTGACAAACACATCTCTTGTTATATGTTATTTTGCATTAACTTCTTCATTTCTACACCGATTCATGTCCAATTGATACTGAACATCTCTTATGACAAAACGGTCAATCTCTAGTATGCATCGCCCGATTACCAATCCTGGGGTGCCCCCCCTGGATCGAGCATGCTGCGTGGGGATACGCGTCGGCGTCTGCCTTTCCATTATTATTTGTTATTGGAGTGTAATTATATAAACATATGGATGAAGTGCGTGTGATTTTGTTTTATAGATTAATATTTAAAAAAACAATTGTTATCCCCCACGCTTTTTTGAAAAGCGTAGGGATATTGTGGTTATCTCCGCAATCCGTCAGTCTGTTTGTCCGTCCTGGCCACTATCTCCCCATACACTATAAGCACTAGAACCTTGAAACTTACACACATGGTAGCTGTGAGCATATGTGCGACACTGCACTATTTGGAATTTTGATCCGAACCCTGAGTCAAAAGTTATGGGGGTTCGGATGGGGCAAGGTCAGAGACTCATTTTTTAATGTTATTTTACTTTTACTTCTTCATTTCTACACCCATTCACTTTAAATTGAAACTGAACATCTCTTATGACAATGCGCTCAATCTCAACTAGGCATGGCCCCATAACAGACCCTGGTGCGCCCCGCCCACATAGACCACACCCACCGAAAATTGCCTTTTACTATAAATTCTTCATTTCTACACCGACTTACTTCAAATTGATACTGAACATATCTTATGCCAATACGGTCAATCTCAACTATGCATGGCCCCATTATCAATCTTGGGGCGCCCCCTGGGTCAAACATGCGGCGTGGGGATACACGTCGGCCTCTGCCGCGCCATTTCTAGCTAGTTTAATGTATTGAACATTGACCATCTAAAAACCCATCAAATATGCAAAAATAACATAAATAATGTGAGTTAATATTTAAAAAATACTGATGCTCATGTACATTCGAATTATAATCAAGACGTGTTCCTTGCTCACATAATGGCCAGGCAGCAGTAACAGTCATGATTACAGTCACACCTAAAACACAAGTGTGTACTTTTACATATATTCATTTACGTGTTCATTTATAATTTTCTAAGTTTAATTGAAGAACTGTACGTGGCATTTGGGTAAATTGTTGAATACTTGAATTTAATTTGAAATATTATTTTGCTCTAATGCTTTATTCAACAGTTTATTGAGTTTAAACAGAACTCATTTAAATTTACTATCACACGATTTTAATTTATAATGCTGTGTGTGTGTGTATATATTTAAATGAGTAGCAATTTATAACACAGTATCAATGTGCAAAACACAACAATCAGAATACCCAACTTTCATTGAATTATTTCTTACAAAAACATTTACCTAGTGAGGTTATAAGAATACTTTAAAGTGTTCCTGATAATGAATCAGAAACCATTTGCAACTACTTCAAGTATCTTTAATTTGAGCTAAAATAATACATGTATTTTATGCATTCGCCAAGATCTATCTTAGAATATATTTATAAAGTGAAAACACCAGTAATGTCCATAACATGTATTTTCGTAAAAACATTGATCCGTAAATACGCAATGCGATTCGTTATGACCAAATAGAAGATGTTCTTACGGATACGGGTTAGAAGTTATATTTGAATTTGTATTTTGAACTAAGACCACGTAGGCAAATACAATCCGATTTACTTATACAAACAATGCGCTCTGGAAAAGTATATATAACGATACCAATGAAGCGCTATGCCAGATGTCTTGTCGAGCCTATTTTGTTATAATAAGAAACACAGGCATTATATGTGTCTTCTAAATAAACTGATATAGATATACTACACATTGTGCTGCAAACTATATTACACAAAATGTGGCATGCTCATCTGGCATTTATGACGCATTGTTTATTAGTAATGCAAATCAACAAGGTGTATACCTTCATATCATTTTCACGCCATCTTGTTAATGTGGCTAGACAAAGTCTGAAAAAAATAATATGTCATAAAGGTATCGGCAACTCATTCGTGACGATTCTTATTCTTTCTGATACTGCTTCTTGATTGTGTGTTCGCCATGATACATTTCAAAGTTTCGCCAACCATAAAAGTTGTAATTGGTTTTCCCTGATTGATATAGCACCATCGTTGTTTGCATTAACATGTTTTACCCAAAATTTGGCGATTTGTTATGCAATAATACCAAAGCTTATGACTAAAGCTTATGCTCATTATAGATCGCATTTTTTTTGCTTACAAACTAACTATAATAGCGACGTAAACATCAGCTGTTTAACGTAACGATTCTCGTTCTGAAAATACGATGAGCTAAGTATGTTTTTTGTGGAAAGTTCAGCATAATTGCATTTAGTCTATCAGCCAGATGGGTTGGGGTGTACCACTCAACACCTATATTACTTGATTGTATACTCAATATAAAGAAACAAAATGTGTGATAACAATCTAAGTTTGGCAGCTATAAGTTATTATTGAGCTTTTTCTATGACAACCGTCAGGCTTTGACAAAATAGCTAGTTTAGCTAGTATAATTCTCAAATATTTATTCAAAAATTGGTTTTGGACAAAACATTTTGTTGTTAAAGTGAAGATAATGATTATTACCTAGTATGATCTGCAGTTAAATATGCAAAATTAGTACATTTTCCTATCTATGAATATTAATGAGATTGCAAGAAAAGTTCCTAAAAACTAGCGAGCCTCCACAAGAGTAGGGTCAATATATGAAAAAAATACCTTCAACCACCAAAAAATTGCTACAAAAGGTATTTTAACTGAACCTGGTAGGGTAGAAGCTTCTTAAAAACATATCAAAAGTTTACCACAATCGGACCCACGGAAAGTTTTTTTTCAAGATGGCCGCCAAGATGGCCGCCAATTCCTATTAATGATCACAACTTTGTAACTATACAATGAAATTTGATAAAGTTTCAAGGGGCAAAGAACACATAACGATCATGAGACATTGTTAAAGTGTACCATAGTACTCACAAATCCAACATGGCGTCGAAAATGACCGCCAAGATGGCCGCCAAATCCTATAAATGATCATAACTATGTAAATATCCACTTAAATTTGATTAATTTGATGGCTATATATGGGTTTTGAGGGGCAAAGATAAAATTTAGATCATCATACATTGTATAAATTTATTTTAGTACACCCAAATCCAAAATGGCGGCCAATATGGCCGCCATGATATTCACCAAAACCTATTAATGATCATAACTATGTAACTATCCACTCAACTTTAATGGGTTTGGTGTCTATACCTACGTTTAAAGAGGAAAAGAACACATAAAGATCATCAGGCATTGTTTAAATTAACAACAGTACACCCAAATCCACCATGGTGCCTAAAATGGCCGCGAAGATGGCCGCCAAAACCTATTAATGATCATAACTATGTAAATATCCACCCAAATTTGATTATTTTGGTGGATATACATAGGTTTTAAGGGGCAAATAACACATTCAGATTATCAGATTATCAGATTAATGATCATAACTATGTAACTATCCGCTCAGATTAGATGATTTTGTTGTCTTTACCGAGCTTTCGACGGGTAAAGAACACATTTCGATTGTCAGACATAGTTTAAATTTATTATGTTACACAGGAAACTCACATGGCGTCCAATGACACAATACGAAGGACCGCAAGTCCATTACTTTTGACGTGATGCTTGTTATGTTAAACGCCATAGTTTGGACTTGTCGCAATTTCTGGATTTTGACAAGAGGATCGATATTTTTCAGCTTCAGGCAACACTGAATTGGCAGGGAATGATTCGTATCTTGCATTAGCAAAGCCAGTACCCTGAGCTGTTGTCAGTCAAATTATTGTCTATGATTAATATGTACAATGGGAACAAAGCGTGCATTATGTCAACATAAGTCTTAGTTTTCAACCTTGCAACAACCTTGACACCATTGTAACGTTTACCAACCCTTGTATGGGAAAGCTGCCGAAAGCATCATTGATGCGTCACAAAGTAGTTGAAAATGTTGCTCAGATTTTGGGATGTTTCATAAACGTATGCACTTGCGGGGGGGGGGAGGGGGGGAAGAAATCGCTCTCAAAAACATAGTTGAGGCTGTCTATTGAGATAAGCTAGTGTGCACATTGTGACACGAAAAGCTGTCCAGAGGGCTTCACGGGACCATCTTCTTGTTGAAAAGTGCATACACAGCCAGCTTTCAGCCGAATTGAAAAAGGAACATCCAGACATTCATATGCTGCTGGATCATGCCAAGGATTTGTACTTTTCCATTTTGAGGGGCAAAACGACGCTTGCAGATGATATGTTATGCGATTTTGATCAAACTTGAGAGAGCTACAGAGAAGTAGAAAAATGAAATTGCCCGACCTCAAAGTCAAGCATAGTATGGCTGAATTATTAGCTTATGATTAACAATTCAATGGTGTTGATTAAAACATATCGTACTGGGTGTTGGTCCATGCATTAGGCAGTGCCTTATTTGCTATCCATCTTTGCTGCTGCTGGATACATTACCTGCAATCTGCGTATAACTACACATATCTGCTGCAAATAATCAACATATGGGAAACGCACCCGGACGTTTATCGAAAGTTTATATTGGTTTTCACGTTGTGTGTAGGAGCCATCAGTGCTGGGCTGGGCTAGGACTTGATCTTGTTATTGAGCAAAAATTAATGATGTTCTTATAAAGCACATGTGGTCTAACTCGCGGCAGTGGAATGGCTGAGGAAATGTAACACCCGTTGGACCCTATCGACAACATCCGAACACACCAGTGCGATGCAGGATTTCACAGACCTGACCTATACTACAAGTCCACAACACAAAGACCCAACTGAAGCGTGCATCAAAGGGGATTCTTCTGATCTAGAGAAAATGCAGACACAGATTACAACCTGATCACCATACACAGCTGACCCTACTCTCAGAAGCATGGTCAATGGGATAGTGGCTAGGTCATATGTGAATGGTCACATGCAATTGAGGCGGTTGGGAAAACGATCATAAGAGATATTATAGGAAAGTCGGTCTTTGCTTATAAATTCATGAGAAAATACAGAGCCAAATCTCTTTGTAATAGCTTGGCTGGTAATATCGCTTCTGACAGTGCTTTTGATCCTTCTCTTCTGTTCCAGCGTTTTCTGGTGGTGTCAAAATATGGAGATCCTTCCCTTGCATTCGTATTGTCTGAGCTGAGCTCCCATCCTGCTTCCTTCTTTGAAGCAAAGAACATACTTTGTACAGCAGATAAGCCTCAGATCACTCAGGCAATTCGAGTGTATGCTGTAGACACATCATGAGTGGCTGTGACGAACTGTATTCATGAAGCAGATGCATGATGGTGACTCTTTGCTTCATATTTAACCATGGAGCAGGGCGACTCATAAAACGCAATAGCCGAGTCTTATGTAGATTCATTGAAAGGCATTACGGACAAGCGACAATGGGGTTCGATGGCTACGAAGACGGTGATTATAATAACGACAAAACGCACCGGAAATGTGAATCATATTGTGAGTTTCAGCAAAGAAACAGAATGCTCATGTAAAAAAGGAAGACTTTTTGTCTCGTGACAGAAACAAGGGCGGCATGATTGCTCCTATCAGCACAAATATGACTAAAATGGGATGCTTTGTTGTTCTGTCTTCAGGGGATGCAGACGTTCAAATTGTTAAATACAGTATTACGATCCCGTCGTAGCACCACAACGTTGGTGGGTGAGGATACAGATTTGCTCATCTTGACCGTGCATTACTCCGAAGGGACAAAAAGACCATCTTCTTCCGCTTTTATGTAAATGAATAGTCAAAGGAACGCAAAGCGTATAATATCAACCTTTTGAAATAACTCGTGCCTATCCAGGCTGTAATTAATCTTCAATGATTTTCAGCAACGGTAAAAAATCAAATCTACAGAAGTTAGTAAAACCTGATCCTATCATGAAGTCATGTGCTGGTTCATTCTCTCTTCTTAATGTCGTAAATTGGATTTTATGATTATTTAACTCCGTAGTGATAACCTCAATTCGATTAAAGTGTTTCTTGTCTCCTAAACTAAGGCATTGCACATAACAAAAATAACATTTGAGTATCAAATTATGGACTTGTGGTCCTTCCTATTGTGTTGGTAGCCATTTTGGACGCCGTGTTGGATTTCTGTGTAACATAATTAGCTTACATTTTGTCTGGTGATATACATGTGATATTAATGTGTTGTTTGCTCTCTGAAACCTGGGTATATACACCAAATTCATCAAATATAAGTGGATAGTTGCATAGTTATATTTTATAAACATAAATATGTTTTGGCGGCCATCTTGACGGCCATTCTGGACGATGTGTTGGATTTGTGTGTAATATAATAAACTTAAACAATGTCTGATGATCTTAATGTGTACTTTGCCCCCTGAAACCTATGTATAGACACCAACATCGTCACATTTAAGTGGACAGTGACTTAGTTATGATCATTTTATAGGTTTGACGACCTTCTTTGCGGCCATCTTGGCTGTGCAACATAATTAACTTACACTTTGTCTGATGATATTAATGTGTTCTTTGCCCCCTGAAACCTGTGTATAGACACGAAATTCATCACATTTTAGTTGATAGTTACATAGTTATGATCATAAATAGGTTTTAGCGGCCATTTTGGCGGCCATTTTCGACGCCATAACTTAAACAATTTCTGATGACCCTTATGTGTGCTTTGCCCCTTGAAACCTAGGTATAGACACCAAATTTGATTGGATAGTTGCATAGTTATGATCATGAATAGGTCTTGGCGGCCATCTTGGCGGCCATTTTGAGAAAAACACTTTCCGGATGTCCGATGGTAGTAAATTTTTAAAATGTTTTTAAGGACCTTATACATACCAGGATCAGTTATAATAAGTTGTGTAGCTTTCTTTGGGTGGCCAAAATGCGTATTGGCCCTATTTCGGTTCAATTTCTCCAAGACAATTTATGAAAATAAAGCTGAATGAGGCCCAATCTTCAAAGGAGAAAAAAATACCAAAAGCTGCCAGTACCAGTCTGTTATCAACCATTTTCATATGCTACTGGCATGCATCTTCCAAGATAAATGTGTGAAGTTTCGCCCCACTTACTGGTACATCCCACCTCAATTGTGGGTACTTGGCTGAAGGACTAATTAGTCTTTATTAAGTGTAGCCTATATATAAGCACTAGTTAACTTATGATTAATACATAAAATGGAATCAACACAATCTGCAAAACAAACATAAAAAGAGTTCGACAACGTGTACTTACATCTAAGTACTTATTGTTATTTTTAAATTGGAACCTAACCAGTGTAAATAAAATATATTTCGTGTTAATCATGCAGTCAGCTAAGATGATAACAATTGTTGACTTTGTTGAAATTAACCCAAATCGCAACGTTAATTATTTCTTTACCTAATAAGTTCAGCGTAAACGCGCCATCTTGTTGGATATATTTGCTTACTTTTGCTGTGACACAACTCTAACAAAACTGGGTTGAATATGTTTGTAATGGCCCTATACCAAACGCATTGTAATTTAGTTATCATTCGCATATACACGGTACGTTTCAATACAAGAAATATTTGTAACAAAATGCAGGACAATTGTTCCTGCTAAAATTATATCTATTCGCTGTCACTTGTTTCGTGTTGTTGTTGTTACATGTTTACATTCGGGGAAAAACATGTGCAATTGCACATGTTTGGCAAACGGATGCCACCGTGTAGTATTTAAACAATGGGGTTACTGTACGAAAAGTGTCAAGTAGTAATACCCGGACATTTGAACATGGTATATGGCAACTGATTCTAAAAAACATTACAATTAATGTAATTGGCGTTTACAGACCACAATCATTAGGGACTGAACATCAATTTTTAACAGAATTTTTCGAAGTCAAGGAGGACATTGTTCCCAACTATTTAAATCTTATGATTCTTGGAGATTTCAACTTGCATGTTAACAAAACTAACAGTGTTGTGGCTGAATTTAAGAATTCTCTTGTAGCAATGGGTTTGGAACAACATGTTAATTTCAGCACACACACAGAGGGAAATACACTCGATCTAGTAATCTCTGAGGCTACAAAAGGTATTGAAATCAATTCGTGTGAACCAGGCCCTTTCTTTTCGGACCATTGTGTAGTTAAAGTCGTTACCAAAGTACAAAAAGAAAAAATCAAGAGTAAACCAATAAAATTTCGAAATTTTAAAAACATAGACCACTCAGCATTTACTAACGACCTCAATGAAATGTCAATTACAGCAGACAAAGTAGACACTTTTGTAGAGCAATTTGAAGATGAAATCTGTAAAAATCTTGATAAACACGCTCCATACATTGAGAAAAAGAAAAAATGTCGTGCACCAAAACCATGGTTTAATGAAAACATTCTTGAACTAAAACGTAAAACACGCAAACTGGAACGCATGTGGAGAAAATACAAACAACCAGACCAATATGAATTTTTTTTTAAATGCCAGAAATAAATACACTTTCGAGTTGAATGCAGAGAAGCAACGATCGCCTAGTCAAAAAGTAATTGATTTTCACGGAGATTCTAAAAAACTCTACAAGTTTGTATCAGAATTAACAGGAAAAAATACTGATAACCCTATGCCGGAAGGTGAAAGCGACACCGCGATAGCTGAACATTTTGCCGATCACTTCCTGGATAAAATTAACAAAATTCGAGATGCCCTTGCAAGTTTCGAAAAATTCACACCCGATCACAAGGAAGTGCCATGTTTCGGTATGTTCGAGAAGCTAACCCAAGATGAAGTGAAAAAGATCATCAATCGTCTTCAAATAAAATCATGCGAACTAGATGCATTGCCAACAAGAGTACTAAAATCATTTTTAAACGAGTTACTACCGTTCGTGACAAAATTGGTTAATCTCTCTCTGAGTCAAGGAGTTTTTCCTTCAAACTTTAAACAGGCAATAGTAAGACCACTTCTTAAGAAAATTGGACTTGACCTGAGTTATGCCAACTATAGACCAGTGAGCAACTTATCATTTCTATCGAAAGTGATTGAAAAGGCTGCTCTGTTTAGACTCAATATACACGTAAATGAAAACAATCTCCTTCCAAAAAATCAGTCAGCCTACAGACAATTCCATTCTTGTGAATCTGCTTTACTTAGACTAGTCAATGATATACTCGAAGTTTTGGAAGAACAAGAGGTTACAGCACTTATCGCCATTGATTTGAGTGCTGCCTTCGATACAGTCGATCATGACATTCCACTAGACGTGTTGCAAAAAACAATACGGTGCATGTGACACGGCACTAAACTGGATAGACTCGTATCTTCGTCCAAGAAGCTGTCGCATAAGTGTTAATTCAGCTTTATCTGCACGTTCTTTGGAGTGTAGTGTCCCCCAGGGTAGTTGTCTTGGTCCATGGCTCTACCTGACGTACGCTGGAACACTGTTTGATGTCGTTCCTCGCTCAATCACAGTCTACGGTTTTGCAGACAACCACACCGCAAACAAGCGATTCAAACCTACATCTTCTTCTGTTGAAAGAACTGCCATTCAAGAACTTGAAAGTTGTGCACTCGTTATTAACAACTGGATGAACGAGAATAAACTGAAAATGAACGCATCAAAAACGACGGAATTCATCATGTTCGGTAGTAGACCCCAATTAAATAAATGTCAATCTAAAGAAATAGATATTGCTGGTGACACGGTTAAAGCAGAAAAATGCATACGGTATTTGGGTGTATATTTAGACGAAACACTAAATTTTAAAGAACACATCAAAATTAAGTGCCGTACAGCCATGTACAACTACCTTAAAATCAAACACATAAGGAAATACTTAACAAAAGAAGCAACAGAAATACTCGATTTGTCTTTGGTAATATCCCATCTAGATTATTGTAATCTCATCTTGTATGGAACAGCTCAATGCGAAATAAACAAACTGCAACGTATCCAAAACCTGTGTGCCAAATTGGTACTCGGCCGACAGAAATATGACAGTTCAAAAGATGCCTTGTATGAACTACACTGGCTACCAGTAAAGGCTAGGATAACATTCAAATTACTGTACTTCATGTATAATTGTTCTGTTGGTAACGCGCCAAAATACCTTACAGAACTTTTAAAAGAAAAAGTACCAGCACGTAACCTACGATCTACCGTCTCGTATGACGGATGTTATGATGTGAAACGCACAAAGAGAAAAACTTTCATGGACAGGAGTTTCGGAGTTGTTGGTCCGAAACTGTGGAATGACCTTCCATCAAGCATCCGGACTTCCGCATCAATAAACATTTTCAAAAGGAATTTGAAAACATTTCTCTTCAGAGACTTTTACAACCTATTTTAATTGGAATACCTGTGATTTAAAAAAATAATCGAGACTCAGTTGTACTGGCTTATTGTTCACTAGGACTCATAGGACCAAGCAATTAAAGAATTGTGCGGGCTTCTTTGCTCGAAAAGGATATTTATTGTACAAGTGACTGGTAACCAAGAATCATTAGGGCTTCTTTGCTCAATGATTGAATTACATCAACTAGCTGCCTTTTAGGCATGCTTAGGCCTTCTAGTTGTGTCTTATAGTCACACTGTAATTTTAACCTTCAAGTTGTGTCTTGTAGTCACACTTGGTCAGTCTATTTGTGACTTGTAGTCACGATAGTTCAAATTAGGTTAAAACCCAAAAGCAGTGTCCTTAAGTATGACAGTTGACCGGTAGCTGTGGGATCCGACAGCCAGAGAGCAGAAATATCCTTTTACGTATCCTTTTAGTTAATGAAAAACAGTTTCTTTATGTTGCCAAATATTTGCTCATATTATCATTATAAGTATTGTCTTAACTCTAGTTATATCAATTTATTACATTATATTTTACTTTTACTGTGTTTTAATAGTGTAGCCGGTATTGTTTTATTGCTTAAGTTCCTAATAGCATTCTTATGTATATCACACATTTTAAGATCATTTATCCTTTAACTAATGCTGCATAATAGTATCAATACCTCTTATCTTTTATCAATTTTATGTACATATATATGTTTTGTACAACGCCATTGAATATAATTATATAAATAGGCGTTTCATCAAATTAGCAAGTTTTAAGTTTCAAGGTTTATTTAAGTATATTGTGTTCATACAAATTTGGTATATAATGATAAAAAGATGATTATAGTTTTCCAGATAAATTAAAAAACGCGCATGCTTTTGAAATGAAATTATTTTTGTTTGTATTTAAATGAAGTCTCTTTTAACTTTAAATGGTACAATGCTGTGACGGAAAGTACTATGATTGATATTTATAGGCAGTTAAAAGCATCTCTAGTATATGAACCATATCTAAATATTCTACCTAAATCATTAAGGGCATATATTAGTAGATTACGTTTATATGTACATTCTTTGAGAATTTAAATGGGTAGATACGCTAGAAATGTAGAGGATAGATCTGTAAAATACTGCATGTTCAGTGATTTAAATGACTTTGAGGGTTATTATCATTGTCTTTGTGTTTGCCCTACGTATAATGATTTTAGAAAAAAAACATAAACAAGAACTATTATATCAAACCATCAATTTATAAATATGTGAATTAGTTAAAAACGGCGGATAAAATGGAACTTATTAATCTGTCACTGTTTGTCAAAAACGAGCTATTCGATCAAAACTTATAAATGATAAATCATAATATATTCATCTCTTGTATACTGATCATGTATGTATTATATTTCAAACTGTATGTGTAACAATCTTATTTAAAATACCATGAGTTTCGTTTTTTGTATCTGACTCATTTTTTCTACTTATTTTTTTGTACAAAATCACAGGACATTATATATGCGCAACAATTGAATATATATATATATATATATATATATATATATATATATATATATATATATATATATTTATTTATATATGTCTGTCTGTTAATATACTTGCTCCTTCATATATTCTAACTTTAACGTTGAACCATCTGACGTTTATAATCATTGTCCTGTATTCTGTCAATTACAGTTTACAGTCTCTTCAAATCTTGAAAGCCACTAAGATCCTCACCCAAACGGCACTTATTATTATGCCATGTATACATGGAATTTAACACATTATGACTCATATCAAACGACAATATATATATATATATATATATATATATATATATATATATATATATATATATATTATAAAATTTGCATAAATAAACATGTAAACTTTTCTCTGCATAATAAGAACTTAAACAAGTGCCGAGACAATCAGTGTCGAGAACATTGACCTTAAAGTGACATTTTAAAGTACACGTAATGTATTAGTTATATTACGACAACTAAATAACAACTTATGGTCATTTTAGGGATTCCGGCAAAATAGGCAATTCGTTAAAAACACGATAATCTAATATAGATGTTATTATCGTCTCCCTAAACTGAAGATCAGTTTATTTATTGTAAATATATATGCCCCCGGGTTAGAATAATGTCTCAAAATAGCACATACATTACACTATCTGAAAGTAGTATATCAACTGTCTGATGAAAAATATGTCACTAAAGAACAAAGCAGAATTGCAATTTATATTTAGGCGATTAGCTTCTTTTATAGGTTAATGACCGTGAACGCACAATGAAAACTTTGATGCATTTTAAGTGTCTCTGACAACGAAACCGACCGGTAAATGGAGAGTTTGATAGAATAAATAGCTATTTGTTTTGATATTGTATAACACACTTTACTTAAAATCGCAACGTAAATAAAATATAATACGGTGGGTTATCAAAGCAAGATCGATGTTTTCAAATGTGCTTATTCTTTTAAGTTGATGACATAACGTATTGATTGGGACGTTACATTAAGTACAACCTGTATTGTGTCACAATTGACAATATAGACCGACATAACGACAATGAACATGCTCATGATGCCTCTATTCTTTTTCTTTCAAAGTTAAACGCGTTTCAATTTGTTTTATTAACGAGCGACACATAAACACATAAACACATTTAGGAATACCGGACATATAAACAGTCAGTAACATTGCATATTGGTTGAAGCCCGTGTCAAACTTTAAAACAATCAGTACCTGCTTATTAATGAGGCGCAAAACGCATGATCAAACGTGGATTGTAAACAACAGCATACATCTTTAAGGTTGAAATGATGGAACACACTTTAAAAATATTTTTCGTGTGTCACGGCGTTTTTCGAGTCTAACTTGGTAAACTATAATTATGCACAGTTATGTAAGGACTCTCATTTTTTTGCGCACCAGTTATTTAACAACATTTAGGTGATTGAGTGCGTTGTTTAATCGCTGTTCTTTGACGAATGCGTTTCGATCTTTGAACTAATAGCAATGTCTGACTGAATATGGATATCAACCTGTCGACGTTATAGCCCGACGTCAGGTACGCAGCAATACCCATCCGTACTGTGTACATGTTGGCGACAGGCTTTGTATCACATTTGTATGATCATGTGCAGACCATCTGAAACTAATTCATAAATTTAATTTAAATTATATAAAATTCAGACTTACTTGCAGTTTACATTTCATTTGTATGATACGGGGGCAAACGTACATGTAATGTCTGATTGCATTTTCATTGAGACATCTATCTATCTCAAACCGAAACTCAAATATTGATTTGCAAACGATATATGCGTTCGTCCGTAACGATCGGCGCTTTAGTCAATGGATTAGGTAACATACTAATTGCGCGGTTACGCTCCTTCATTTTTCATTCGTTAGATATTGATTTTTGAATTAATTCTATGTTTTCGTGGTTTGTCAACACACCTAAAATTAAGAAACTGAAATAAAATTAGAATTATATCGCGTCATTATTTCGACTTGCATAACGATGAAACCACATCTTCCCCACGTGCAAAAGTCTCTAAATATCACGAATGAATTAATTTATCGTTATCTTGCACATACTATAGTTAAACAGTTACATGTGCAATTTTACATCATTATGTAAACGCATTAATGAAAATTTCGAGTTTTAAATATGTTGGTTTAAAACAATTTTAAATTGTACTCGCAATCACAATCAATAACACGTATATTAGTTTTATGAAGACAAAATAACAAACTTTGTTGTCAAATACAATACTGCATTGTCCATTTCAACATTTGATTTATTATTAGAAGGTCAAAATGTAGAAAAGAAAATGATATGTATTATTGTATCTGCCATTGTTGTGTAAAACATGTAATGGTTACAGCGAGGATAATTGTTTTAATCAATGTTTTACAGTTTTGAGTATATCAATCAGTATTGCTCTGGCGAAAGTGTATTATGAATAGCATAACATCACTTCTTTCTTAACTTATCAAAATATATCAATAGACATTACGAAATAACTTTACATTTACTTTTGAAGCATCTTTCGCTGTTTACATTAAATGTGTGAAATGCCACACTTAGTAACTTAAACCAATATATTTGTAAAATGTACAAAGTAGCTTAACTGTAATGGGAAAACAGCACATGTGTTATTTTTTATTTTTTAGTAGCATACATAATTCGTTTAAAACATGTGTGTTTTAACACTTCAATTCAATCAAAACATTCGTATCCCCATATTTGTGATCCATAACAAATAATCGGTTGAATCGATCTCATTGTTTTACAGATTACTGTTAACTATTGCTTGTAGACAGTATCTATTTTCATATGTTTAATGACCAATTGGCCATTCCGTTAAGTATGTTTTTCCCAATCGTACAATCAATTACTTATAATAGTGTTTACAAATGTTTTATTGGATATATATGTAATATTCCACGAAATTGTTCATGCTTATGTGTTGTGTGTAAGTCCTAATTTTTAAATAGGATACACCATACGTTTCTCCCATGAATTCGTGAGTTCTTTTATTTCAGAAATATTGTTAAATATCTTAACTAAATATTGTGCCTAGTTTGCAGTAGTGTATTTATAATATTCTGATGGAATGTCTTCTTTACCGGAACGTTTACCATTCGTTAAGTGCGTAGTGGCATATTCGACTTTGGAATGCTAAAACACTATTTAGAGATTAAGGAAGGATTTGCAGCCGTATCGTCTTATAGAATAGATGGTGTGTTATTATCAGATGGTAAATTAAAGAGATAATCTCGCTAATCATTTGCACTTTTACTGATGTCAGTGCATGTTTTTGTTAATCTTGTTTAATGTGCGTCTACATATAATTTGGATTATTGCGAGGTTTGTTAAGTTCCATTTTGTCTGTTGTCTGATAGTCATGTATTGTTATGTTTCAGTAATTTGTAGATACGCTTTATCGATTTTCATGTTCTCTTAAATCAAATGATAAATTGGAAAACTGAAATTGCGGTAAAAACTTATAAGTCTCCGTTAAAAACGTGTCATAGCTCGTCACACCATATTGGTCACTTATCCATCAACAACCTCGGAAAATGGTACATAACTTCATCGGCTTCGTGATGTAATACAATTGTGTTATAAGGAGCAATAATTATGTTTTTATCTATGATGTTCATAAATGCAATGGCGATGGTATGAAAAACAATTTATAACATGATCTAGAAAGACAAGGTAAATATGCTCTTCCGTGTATAACTTCTAAAATCTGATTATTGACCTTGCATATTACTGAATAAACCTCGTATTCATCTGACTTATTTGAAAATTATTTGATTCGCAACGGTATATACCGTGAACATAAATCTAATGATCGTGGTTTGCCGACTGATTTACCTTCATAATCGAGTTTTTCGAAAATAATATATACAATCATATTGTCTACGATCTATTAAATATATTGTTCTCAAATTAAAACCATCAGCTAAAACATAAATGCGTTTCGGGTTTAATCTCTTCAAAATATGCAAATCTTATACAGATCATTTTCTGATGAAACGGCTGAAAATGTAATGATGATATCATTGAATTTAAAGGGACTGTCAACCTCGAATGACCAAAAAAGAAAAGTTCTAAAATACCGGAATTTCAACAATTTTATATTGTTAGTTAAATTTTACTGGGTATGTCTACCAGGTAACTTCCAGTTAACTATAAATAACGCAAGTAGATTTATCATCATCGTCACGTGGTAAACCCAGAAATGCAAATGGTGAATGCGTATAGAATTGTGTATATATATATATATATATATATATATATATATATATATATATATATATATATATATATATATATATATATATATATATATATATAATGATCAATCTTCTTGCGTTGTTTATAGTGTGTATATCATTATGTTACCTATTTTCGCGATGTATTTTTTATTTGACATCGCGACATTTTATACCAAATAAACTGAACATATGAACTTTTTTCAAGTACTCGCTGTTCGAGTTAACTGTTTAACCTTAAATTGTGTTTACATCTCATTTAAAAACTGTTTTAACATGTCTTTAGACAATGTGTATATAGTTTCGTATAGGGTTAGAACCTTGATAACATGCACGTTTACATGTTTTTACAACACATTATGTACGTATATAACTATTTTAAATAATGGGAAAATGTTCAATTTACAAACATGAATATATAAATACTTGTATACTGAGAAAAACAGCAAACCGTGTAATGTATATTTTATGGTGGTTATTATTAAGCAAATGTTAGTACGTTTCTTTTTATGATTTATGCATTTAGTCCTACTACAAATGCATTGTGCTTTTCATTGTTATACAATCTTTATTGCGATACCATTGTTATCGAACATCTGATTACGTCGCATCCGTTACCAATTTTCACTTGATTGTTTCGCTAACAGCAATTCGATTATGTTACTGGGTATTCATTCATATAAAGAGCGATGGCATATCGTCAATGAATGGAAAAGCAATGATATACTAACGTGGTCAGTGTATATTCGGGTTATTAAATAATCATGTTCACAACATATTCATCACAGTCTTCTTTAAAAGATGTATTTGCACTCGGATATATACTGTTTCTACAACTCAGAAAAAAGGAACTGATTATGTTTAGTTTAAATTTTACTTTATAACGATGCATAACAATTTCAAACACTATGTCATAGCACGGTGCATTTTTGTAGCGATAAACGATATATGTTCAATGACTAGTTCTTGCGTGCGTCTATTTGTTTATTACATACTCGAAATACATAATGTATGTGTGGAAGCACATTTTTTATTGAAACTGTTCATATTTGCTTAATATTTGATTTATAGATAGTTCTAAATGTTGATCGAAATTCCGAGAAAATACTTTTTTTCCAAACAACATATTGATTGCATCAAACGGCTTTAATATTTAGTTCGGTTGTTATGAATTAGAATTAAATACCCGCCAGTCACATACAAGCATGACACAATTATTAACTTTCGTTTCATATAGTTTTCTGTTCGGCGAATCTCGTCAATTCAGATTTGATCACAGCTAATCATCGATGCATTCGGTCTTCGATACATTTACCTATCGTTGTTTTAATCAATAGCTATGATTAATTCAGATTGATCACGGACTTATTCTATTCGTTTTTTATTCTATTTGTAAATATTGTTTAAAGTAACAACTGCTTGTATATGTCCTACAAGGAATTCACATCTCATACGAAAGTGGTATTGTCTCGTTTTGCATACATAAAAGAAGGTCACTATAGAATAAAACGAAAACAATTTAATGCGGAAAACGTGTAACTACTGTTATTTATAACAGGTGATGAAAAATCACACAGAACCAAGCAAAACATTGTTTGAACCACATACAGATTCGTATTTTCGGTATTGATGTGGTTTGTGTAAAGTATTCGTCTGCTGCAATCATGTAATAAAAAGATCATTGTTACGTAATAATATCTTGCGTGCATAAGCATGTTTATTTATATAATTGATATTTCATGATGCAAGTTTTAATATGCGACTCTACTGACGACATGTTACGATATGCACTTATTTTTTGTCTAAGCGGCAATCTTGTATCTGTATACAGGAAAAACAAACATAATATTAAAAAATGTGTAATACACTGACTAGTTACTGTATGCGCAACGCATGTGTACGGCTATAATTTATTACTAATATAAGGATGAATCTCATCTCCAGTACCTATTTGTACAGCATAATTTCCCGAAGGATAAAACGCAAACTATAAATTATGCAGCTATCCTATTACGGATGCATATATGATCCACCAGTAGTGCTGTGCCGTGAAATAGGGTAAATTCATACACCGCTGATTGTGTTTCAGCGTAGACGCCACATAAGTTATAAGTGACGGTATATGTCTAGAAATTAACTAGTAATATACTTCGCTATTATTTGTTGTCAGCATAAATGAACATTTTAACCGAAACGATTGATAAATGGTGTTGGCGATAATGTGCGTGCACACGTCGGCAAACATCCTGCTTCATCTTTTTAAAACTGAGTCGAATACATTACATTTTTCAGAAAGCATAAGGCTTCGGAATTTAAATCAAAATCGAACAGATCCTGCACGATCTGATAACGGTTTTACGTTTATGTATTCATTGTTCAAACAAATAAACCACTACCAATATAGGAGAACATGCGACAACATAACATACGTAAAAAGATATTTCAATCTGCATATAAAGTAGTTGTTTCATTACATGAAACTAATTGAACAATGTGTATAGTGTAATTATACCAGTGACGTTAATTGTAGCATGAATCGGCATGTGGAAATCGTATACAAATTCTTCTTGATTTCCATGTATTCAATAACTGTGTACATTTACTATGATGTTTGTAACTACATGCGCCTATATAATGACGCTTTCTATGGATTATTTTGGTTATATACATGCATAAAGACATGATACAGCATTCACAATGCCAACTATTAGTTTTGATTTTACGCTGGGTCCATGGCTCAGCAAACAAAACCTTCAGCCAAAACTAAAGCAGTATATCTAATACTTGCTAAATAATTTCACACATTATGCTAGTTTTATTTTGTCTTTGTAGTCTATCTTAAGGTCATTCAACGAATATATCTTGTTTGTGTTGGATATGTAAAATAATATGTTTGATTATGAAATAAATGCATAAACACGTGCAGTTTCTGTTTGCATTTGGATACAATCGTTTTATTCCTTGTGTGAATACTAAATGAGTATAACGGCGATAAATGTCTATTAAATGATTCGTTACAGCAATACGTTTTAATTTCAATTAATGTGTCATGCCATGATTTTGATAATGAATACGATAAATTTAAACCGCGCTAATTCGAAATTAATGCAAACAGTTTATTATATTATTATAACAAACATGAAACTAATGAAAATAATATGGAGGTCGTTAAGATACACAAACATTGTAATTTTACTAAGGAATCTTCGGAGAGTCATTACTACAATTTACTTCAGCTATCATGTAGTGTAGCCTTAAAGTCTTAAACGGTTTAGACATACAATGATAAATCAATCAATCAGCTCTACAAATAACAATCGGTATGGTGTTAGGTGTTGGCATGGAGGTAAACAGGATTAATTAATATAACGGGATCTTATCGGGTAAATGTGTATAGTTTTCATGTGCGTGGATTTTGTAAGATTATAAGAAATCCTGTCTGCAATAAGGTCGGCTTCTTTTGTGCAAAAAGTGAAAGCATTTCTGTTGCATAACAGTGGATATATTTACTTCGGATTGGGTCACCAATGATTTTGCATTTATGATTTAATCGATGTTGTTGTTTTTATTTATTTCGTGTTTTCGGGAGATGCTTGATGTTGCTTACTCCTGTTCATCGCGTATGGGTGATCAGACTAAGGGTTAGCGTTTAGTACTGATGTATTTGAGCGTCTGTATCATAGATCTGATTATTTAGTAAATTTTAAGTTGTGTGAGAATTATAAAGCCTAAATTAAAGGTGTTTTTCAATTTCTGTTTTAGTTGCGGTTTGTCATACGATGAATTATGTACATATGCATTTGAGGGGAGAGGGACATGTGACGAGGGAGCAGCGTGCGAACGTTAGGGACCAGTGAAGTTTTTATATGAAACCAGACTATGACAGAGTTAAACTTGTGTTGTTTGTTAAAATTATTTGTATGAGTAGGTGTAATTTTGATGTCTCGTTTTTATTTTTTGTGTTAAAAAATTCATAGATTTTTAATGTATTTGGTCGTTTGTAAAATTAGGAGTTAAGAAGCTTTTTTCGATCGCCATTACAACGTTTGCATTCTAATATATAATAAAATTCATTTCCAAATGTTGTTACAGGTTGTACGGATTTTTAAATCTATATGTGTTCTCTTCCAATTTCCAACATCAATCGGTAACCTGTGGTTTCTTGTCCTGAATCTTTTTACACATTTTAGAAATTCATTTGTTGTGTTTACTTAATATGTTTTAAAGCCGAAGTTTCTTTAAATAAGTTAAAAGCAAGTAGTATTACTACAGTTTACAATTGATGATAACCATTCATTTATAAACAGGTCTTTACTGTTTTTTAACATATATTTTAAGCCAGTCAATGCTAGTGTAACCTTGTGAGCTCCACACATGCATAATTCCACTTGTTATTAAAATAAATTTGACATTGAAAACCAGGGATAGAGTCGTGTAAGTGACTGATCGTCAAGATGTTTGCATCTTTTGAACAGTGACATATAAATTGTTGTGGATAGTTTTTCTTCTTCTCTAAATGACAACGCGTGCGATAATGGTAACACGTGATGTCCATTTTTCTCTGTAGAATCCAATTGCATACACATAAACATAAACTGATGACATTGCAATATTGATATTAACACTGTAAAGACAAATATAGCACTGCAAAGTGTTATTTGAATTGTCGTGTGTTAGTGCCGGTTTCAGATAAGGTATGCGTATTTGTAACTGTTCACATATTGCTCATACGCAAACAACATAATCCTTTCATGAACATTGGATGATAAGGACATAGTTGAGGAAGTTTTAACTTTATGAATTTCTTGTAAAAACAAATAAAAAGTAACGGATTTAGTATATTGCAAACTAAGTACTCTATAAAAAAACGTGCTTCCTATTCAGTCATGTGTTTATCTTATCATTTATGTTTTTTATAATTTCAAAGCTAACGTTGAAACCATCTGACTATTTTTTTTTAAATTTACAATTAGGTGTTAATAGTTTGAGCCATGCCATATTGTATATTTCTGGAATTATCTGAATCCACTTCCCGAATAGATCAAGTTTGTTTTTTATAATGAAAGTACATTGAACACTGCGATAACTTAAGCTATATCATCAAACACATACTCAACTATAAGTCGTTATTCAATATTAACTTTAAGTACGTTTCTAATGTATTTTTTAATATAATTTTAGATAATTATCACTATTGGCGTGTATGTATTTAAAAATATAAATACTAATTATATGTTTCGAGAAAATTTACAAATATTTAAACGGCAATCATTCTACTTTCGCTACAAATTGTGTAAATCAATCTTCATTTTTAGCTTGTGACAGAAAAACACTTAGTGCCCGTATATCGATTAGGGTTAACACATTTATGAGTTAAGACTGGTTCGAATTGCGTTTTCAATAATTAACAGCTATTTTTTAACATCACATTACATAAACATGCATAGGTCTTAGTGGCGGTTCTCTCAGATAAAACTTGTTTTACTTATTCAAGCAAGTAAAAAATGTATTAGTACAACCCTGCGTCTGAATGTTATTATTGCTTATTCGAGAGCAATCTAAAAATCTATTGAATTCTAAAGACAATTGTCATAATAATGGGACCTATCGGAAATTAATGCAATTGCGCGCATACCATATCTGCTTAATACATTATTAAATTAGGAAATAATGGTGAAGGATATTTCCCTATGTCTATAAAATCCAATTACATAAGGATAAACAATTTGAGATTACATGGCATAAATGAATTTAGACACTAAACACCACTGTCAAGTTTTATTTGTCTTGCCATTTGTGAATGATAACATCTGCTAATTGTCACTGTGAAAATATTGCTCAAACGCAAACAACTCGATATTTTCATGAACATGGGAAGAAACGAACATATTTAAAGAAGTACTAAGTCAATGGATTGCTTGTTAAAACAAGTTTGGAAAGTCATTTGGGATGTTTCATAAGGGTTGACATGTCAAAATAAGGTTTTATTTACAAACTATGCGACCAAATATGTTTTTTACAGAAAACTGACACAACAAACATACATGAATGAAAACTTTCGCGAATAGAACGCTCATCCCTACATGTATATATTCATGCACGTAAGCTGTCTAAGCGTAATCATCGACCTCCTAAGTGTTTTGATTAAGCGCTCTTTAAAAGCCTGCCAAATACATTGTTATTAAACCATATCATGAATAAAATATTTTCAGATACACACAAACCAACCAGTTTCACGTTTTTGGTCAATTAAGTATCTACACATTTTTATAAAAGTATCAACACCGTCTGATGAAAACATATTACTAAAGAGCTGTACAACAATATCTAAAAGCAAATAAAATTTATAAACTTGCTGTCTTTTCAAAAATCTTTTTTACACGAATTGTTGAATCATTGAAATAAAGTTAATGGTTAGTAAGTATCGGTTAAATCTGATCCACATTTGAGCTTCTTCCCAATAAAAATGATAACGTAATATATTCAATTCATTTTTCATTTCAAAACGGCGATTCAAGTTTTGTGAATTTGGCGTCGTGCTTGACGTCGTGTTGTACTGCGACGCATTGCCGGGTCTTCACTTGCATAACAATCAGATACGAAAAACCATATGTGTTGATGTCTTGTCCGATACTTCTAGACGCCGTACTTCTGTTAATGGCATGGACAAAACATGTCATACTCTGCCATTGTCTTGTCAAGCGGATTGTAAAAAGAGTTCTCCACTCAGTACTGTTTCTTAATGTGTTTATCGGTGTATTTATGTAGCAGGCAAAGGCAAAATACAATGCTTGGCCAATGTTAAATAATTAAGTTTTGAACTTTAAGTAATAATTGCAGCCATTGTTTTACAATAACATACAATAACATAACTGCAGTATCACTTAGCACAAAACTCTTAATCAATTGCGTGTTAAATCGCAATATTCCAAAAGTCTGTTGGTTGAAACATGTAGGATTTGATTCATCGTTGGCGGTAGACAATGATTCCGGTAACACAATAAATATGTCTGCACACACCTATCCCTAATAATAATTTGAGAAACTCCTAGGGTTTCACATTCTTAATTTACTTTCTAATGACTAAAGGGCAAGCAATAAATCAAAAACCAATACTCCGAAGTACCAATTTCTTGCCGTCTGAGATTTAACAAATACTGACGGGGAGTTATTAATGCTGTCATGATTCTTGATGTTTGCGTATAAATACATTCGACCGGTATACGCACGAGCTATTTTGTATTGTTTAATGACTGAAACACTATGTCAACCGTTTTAACCAAACAGAAAAATGAAATTTAAACGTTTACAGACGTTTCTTGACGCACCAACTGTTCAGCATAGCGTTAACGTATGCGTAATTACATAACCCGATAAAATATATTTCGTCTTAACAAAAACAGAATGCTCATTAAAGATTGCAGTTTTCACAATTACCATGACGCAAGCTCGAAAAATAATACATATTAAACATGAGGTATTGTGCGTTTCGTACAAACGCATACAATGTTGCTCAAAATTTGACTAATGAAATCACATACTGAGGTACTTCTAATTGCTTTATAATCAAACGTACGTCTTAAATATTCACATAATACAAACAAGTTTCAATGACGCCAATACACTGTTTTTATTATGTATTCTACAATGTGGACGTAGAGACGAGTTACCACCTGTTTCATTACGGACAAAGCTTGAAAAAACTTCAATAAAGCGATGACGAATGATAGACATATTTATTTATTTGTAATGTCGTGCATCCTGCAGACAGCACAATATATAACATTTATATTAAACTTAATATCGTTTGGACTGCAACGAAAACAAAATGCTACTATAAGAAAATAAGTATTGTAGTGTACCCACCTTCTGATTAAAGAAGTCAATGCAAACATTAAAGACTTAGTTGGATGTTTAAATTTTCGGGAATGTAGAAGATAATAACAATGGCTAAACTGGCAATGATACTTTAAGGCGCCGTTTTAAACTCCATGAATAGCCAAAAAACACAATTCGTTTACTAAATATTTTCTAATAAATAAGCACAATTTAAAGAAACTGCATTTTTAAACAATATTATTTAAATAAACCTGTATGTACGATTTCCAAATAGTATAAATACATATCAATAAAACATGTAATTTGAATTGCGAATAATACTATATTCACACAGTTCTTTAAAACATGACAAGGTACATTCTAGAACGTAATTCACTTTTATTAAAATTGTTTTGTCATTCGCATTATTTTTATTTTACGTTAATTCAAGACAGTCAAAAACGGCCAAATAAAAACATTAAAACAATAAATAATAAATAAAACAATACAAAATAAATAAAACAAAATAAATACATATTTATTATGCATTTATTTATATTTTTATTATATACCATGATATGTTGCATTTATATACAATTTTTATATAATGCATAACCAAATAAATACACAAAAACATACGTAAATAAAGTAATAGAACACTGTTTGATCATTCTCAAATGGTACCTTTTTATTTGTAATATCAAAGTAATAATTCCTTCTACAAATGAATTGATCATTTTTATATTGTAATTTAACCTTTATTGCAATTACACGATCATCGCACAGTTCATTTATTATTTAAAACAACAATTATGTTATCGCTGCTAGCAACTTAATTATTTTCCTTTTTGTACTTTAGTATAAAGGGCGATGACATTTCATCCATAAATGTAAACGCATGGCATTCCCGTGTTGTTCGCAATTTGAGATTACGAAATAAACCCGTCAACATCATACACAACACAGCTCTCTTTAAACGGCATTGCATGTTCGCATTCTGATAGAAACGTTGTTGTCCACGTTTTTAATAATATTTGGTAATAAAGGCATTGGAATGCATGTAAATAATAAGTTAAACACTTCAAGCATCGTACTATACCATGGTGTGCTAATTAAATTATATAGGAGAATGATGCATAGTGTATAGCAATTACCCGTGTGTAAGTGTATGTATAAATGAATGCATACATAAAGGAGTGCACTTTATGCTTAAAACCTGTCTCAGTCGCGTAGTATGTGTACGTCATGAAGCATGAAGCATGAAGCTCTACATTCGTTGCAAGTAAATTATTCAGAAATACGTAACACTTACCGGGATCATCGCATGGCAATGGGCATTCCAAATAGTTGCGTATTTTACAGGTTTTTAAGTAATACTCACCTTATACGTAGCCAATACGTATTTGCATATATTTTAGTAAATGCAACTACTAAACCCATAGCGTGACACCTAAAATTGAAGTGATGGTAATTTTCAGTGAACTGCGGTTTTGTGGAATATAAACCTGAATAATGTATAACTTTTAGAAGAACTACGAAATGGAATCAATCTAATACCAACAACATCTTATACTATTTTACAATGAGTTAAAGATTTAGCGTCATCAGAATTAACATATTTACATCATTGTACTAAAATGTTAGCAAGAAGCGAAATAGTGACTTATATGGCAAAACTATATAGTAAGTTCGTTATGTTCATTTTAAGCACGAGGCTTGTATTTGCGAGGATGGATTAGGAGTAAACTCTTTCAAGCAGTTTAAACATTATTTGGATAGCGCTCAGGCACGTCTTATTTTTCTATAACCACTGATTTTAACAATAAACGTACCAACTAAGAATGTTTTGGCGTATACATCTGATATAAATACAAACAATTCCCAAATAGAAGCGCATAGGAATTGTAAATTTTGGCATCAGTTATTTATAGCATTTCTCTGATAGGCGACGTCTCGGCGTTTTGTCGTCAGCACATCGTCCATGTTTTGGGGTTACGGCAACATTCATTACAATTGGAACTCATTCGTGGAATTCGTGTATTGAAAAGTCGAAAATATACGTGTGCAATCCTATGCGTTACATTACTCTGCGAATATTAATTTTAATGAAAAGCTGCGCCAAGTTTATTTCGGAAGCCCCTAAACGTAGCATGTTTAGGGACAAACTTATATGCAAAGCGTCGTGACCGTAGTGGGTAAATACTATTACACATTTGGTATTTGGTGTTAACGTTTTATGACTTTAACCAGTATATACGTGGTCGTTTTCTTAAGACTTAAGATAAATCATATTGTATTATAGTAAAACGAATCAACCAAAATAATAGTGCTTCCAAGCATACATTAAAATACATTGCGAAAAATATATGATTTAAAATGTAGATGCAAACAATCTCAAATTATATCTACAACTAAAGTATTTGTCCATCGACCTCTAAGCCAAAAAAGTGCACTTTCATACAAAGTAGCATTTGTAAATGCTAAGGGAATATACTTCCTGCGAGAATGTAATCGCATATTTCTTACTTAAGCTACGGACCGTTCGTACAATATTTTCAAATGCACCCAATACTGGATTTTTCTAGATAACGGGCTGAATTCATACAAGTTTACTGCCAATACACTCAAAACACATAAGCTGAACATTAATTGTAAGCACGGGTCCGAAATAAAAATGCATGTGTAATGTATTCAACGCGTGAATGGATGCATGTGTTTTTTCAATAACACATGTCAATAAAAAAATGACGATTGTCGCATCTCGCACAAATCTAACGCATTAACAAGTTTGTGAATAATATATGTTTTCCTTAAAACTGGTTTTGTATATGCTTCCATGCGAATGGTTTTCGTAGAAAATACAGTTTATATTTGCTTTTTACAATATATGGACATAAACGAAATGATACTAAGTGTGCGCGTAACCAAATGACTGTGCAAGGTACATCAGAACAAATGCACTTGTAGTCATTGCCATTCACCGATTTGTTTGTGTGTGAAGTATAGGTAACTCAAGAGATTAAATTGAACGTAGGCCCGATAGAAACAATCAACAATTTGAAAGCACATTCTCAATCGCAAATTAGTCTGTGCCTGTCCATTTAAGCATAATCGGTTTTGATCAGATAGCTAAGAATTGGCAAGTGGCACAGCGGTCAATTCCTTCATGATCCCTAGGTCAATACTTGGATACTTGAAACCTGAGGTTTGTGTATTCTGCATGCGCCTATAGAACGGTGCCCGAGATAACGTTCCTTTTATGGGTTATAGTCCGTCAATGTATATAAATATATGGCATCCACATGTCTAAAATAGTGCTTTGTCAATAACAATATTCAATGCCTTTTACAATACTTGTTTAACACATAACTAGAACGATACATTAAAAAATGCTTTGTAATTTGTTTTGATATAAAGAACTAAGAAGAGTTGAAGAGTTTTTGCCACCATGAGTGATCAATACGAGGTACTTATGTCAGCAAACTGCTCTTATATTGCTGCATCAATCTTATCAAGAACATTCCATGTGAGAGCAAAATGTCAGTTTACAATAAATATTGAATTATCGTCTTTCAACTATCGATGCATATTCACTGTTTTGAGTTTACACATTTTAAACATATGTGAATCATTATTCATTTATTTCTAAAATTAGTGCAAAAGATGTTTGCATTTATTTCTGGCTATGATGTACAATTACAAAATAGCGTTTGTTCTGGATTCAACTGAATATGCTTCTGGCACGTACATTATAGTGCTTATACGACCTTGGAATCACCTGAGTATTATTATGAGTGTAACTTAAGTCACTGAGAATATATCAATGAAACTCTGATTACACCGTTTAAGTAGTATGATACGTAGTGGAAACAAAAGCAAGTATGCACAGAGCCAATCGGCTGAATTAACGATAACTGATGAAATGAATGTGAAAGAGACCCCCCATTGTCTCAGTGAAATCAAATTTAATCAAGAGAAAGACGAGTTGATTTCATAACACATATGAAGTTTACAATGTTTACACACTTATTGCAGTCAAGTCTTATTTGTCTTGCTCGCAGTGCATGACCGGTTGATAAATAAATTAGTATGTGTAGCTGTGAAAATATTGTTCAGGCACCAAGAACAGGTTATTTTCATGAATAATTGAGGATACGGGTATACTTGAGAACGTTATAAGGAACTGCCTTAAAAACAAATACGAAATAAGATTGCCATATTGCATTTGTCAATGATTTGACTCTGTTAAATAGTATTTCCATAATAAACCATCAAACCAGAAAAAACATTTATTTCGAGCTGAGATTGTCTCTTCACTGAAATAAGCAAATGTCTCTTTGTATAATAACTGTTCAATCAATAGTTACATTTGTTTATGTTCTCAGTTTTTATTTTTATATTATATTGCATTTTCTATGTGTTTCACTATCCTTTATGTGTTATCAATATAATATTAGTTTAGCAAAAAACAGTTATCGACATTCATAAGTTAATAAGTCATACTTTCTAAAAACATGTATGTTGCTATATTAAATATACGCCGAAGAAACCCGTCAAGGTATTTGCGTCAGCTGTCTGACATTTTGTCGATGACAAGTTCCATGTATGCTTATTTATATTGGTATATATTGAGACATACGCAACCCAGTTTTGTAGATTGACATTTTACATATTTGTCATGATATTAAGATGCATACTTTATGAAGCTATGTATACATAATCGTGAATGAAATAGCCGACGTAGTTAATGATTATGTTTTCTATTCCTTCGTGCCTCATAAAGTTACGGCTCGGTTTAAATCTTTGATAAGTTGCAATGTGCATAAATGATATTCGTTATATTGTTTGCTATCGAATTTTAAGTTTGATGATATCAGATAATAATTATGTATGTACATCGAACTGTTAAATTAATATCAAAGGGGCAATTAGCATACATGACACTGTAGTATTAATATCCAACTCTTTAAGTAAGTGAGGACACTTACTTTCATGTGCAAATATATGCCACATTTTAAAAATACTTACATTGTTTATTTCAATACAGTATAATTCCTATAGTTTTAACATGGCAGTTTCCTATTCGTTATGAAAACAAAACGAAATAACGGGTTCTGAATTCATTAATTATCTCCGAAACGGAACAGTTGTATAATTATTCTGTATTTGAATTTGTATATTTTGTATCGGTCCGATATCGGAATATCCTTGTCCAGGATTCGAACCTGTAACAGGGCGCGAAGTTGGACGGACATCAACCGACGGTCGGCATTCCAACGAAATTAACCGGATACGCAAAATGCTCTGTTTTTCATCGCGCCAACTTAAATGTGAACGTCTTCCGTATTAAGGGATTTGCATAGGACCGAATGTGGATCTGCAGCACGACTCGATGTTTGCCGGACTTCTGGATAAGTTCATTCCAACGCGGTTTGCCTAAGAAACTTCTGCATCCCTTTGAAAAATCTGGTTTCACTTTCTCTGAGCTTAATATGGGTTTGCAATTGAGTACTAGATCACACTGAGAAAATAAATGGTTTATAAATTGTGTTATTATTTGTTACTTGTTGTTTCTTTAAATACGCTTTATCAACATATCTCATGTGTGTAGTTAATCAAATTCCCCCACACAGAGATTGCTGAACACATTCAACACACAATTGCAAACCTAATGAACAGACAGACGTTCAATACAACGATGCATGCGTATTACATATAAATGGGCCGAACGAGTCTCATAGGAAGTACTTGCTGCTGCTTATAGTGGATCGGATAGTATTGACTCGCGCTTAAACGTGCTTTAAAATGAAATTAGTACAACGATGTTTAATGGTTAAATAACACTTCACAAGCAATGCTTCACTGAGTTTAGATAATGAGTGACCAGCATCATACATGGTTGATCTATAAGAGTTAATTATTAGAGTTGATCACATAGCAGACAAGTTTTTGTCGCAACTAAATTAATATTATTACAGCTACATTTACATTATAATTATTGGCAATAGCAGATTTAAACAATCAAAATAAGGACACATACAAACATTTTGCTACTTAAACATATTAAATAAGGTTCCACTCTAAGACCATTGGTTTGTCTATTAATTCTTAATGCAGACTATACCCAATGCGTCATTCAATGAAGCTGTCTTTCGCAATAAACGAATTCCCCATTATCAAGTGAGATATCCCAATAGTACAGCAACTGGTACTATATTATAATGATGTGTGATGTATTGCCGTCTTTTCCGGTATGCATGCGCTTTTTCTGTCGCACCCAAGGCATAAGCATAAATCATTTATTATAAAAGCATGACCGGATAACCACTGGGGATCTGCATTTCCATAATTCATTGAATACGGTGAAAATAAACCGTGCTTTTCGCTACCGATTACATATTAATTATTGCAAAATAACAGGTTGTATATTATGTAATGCTTCGAACGATTGAACTAGGCAATACCATTTTAAACGCAATTACATAGATTGCAAAATTATATAAACCAAACCGTATGTGGACACACTGTCTGTGCTCGTTATCTCAAGAAATTGTCCGAATACGTTTCATTAAAAAGCCTTTCAAAAATATACAGGAACAACGCGACTGTGTTGTTACATCGAACGCTATAATGCAGCGGTACGGCCTTGTATCTGCATACCTATTTATATTATTTGTATAAAATGTACGTCGCTTTTTAATAAGGCACGTCACAGCCAACACTGAACAACTTTGCGGATTTTTAGCGGTTTGGGGGAAATAATTCGTTAAGTTGTTTGAATTCCAAATGCGTGAAAGTAAAATCTTGGCCTGCATTGCTCTGAATGTTTTAAGCTTGAATTTATATGCACTAAACAGACGAATATGATAAGCTTTATATACGATAATATGATGTTATAATATGCATGTATACCTATTGGGATATATACTGTGTTTTTTCAACCTTATATGAAACATTACTGGTGAATAGAGAGCAAAGTATGTGCATTTGATATGTAATTATCGTTTTTGAAATATTCATTGCAGACTAAATCTTAGAGAAATAACATGTTGGCATTGTTACCATCTGCAACATACATACTGTATGAGGATAAACAATTGTCTGGTGGCTTTATTTTCGTTAAACTGCAAAACAGCGGGTATGCCTTATAACTACAAATGCTTAGTAATTAAGCTAATATCACGGAACTATTGTCAAGCGATACATATTCGTTTGAGTTTTATGGAGCAGAGTTTGGTGCAAACTCGAATCTAAAATTAATTGTTTGAAATACTTTGTATTAACGCAAACGAAAATTTAAATCATCATGACCAAGGTATTTTTGCCAACGATATAGTATGGCTAATTGTAATCACGCGTTTGCAAGAGTTTTCTTAATTTGTTAGCCCAACTGATTGAAAAAGGAGATGGGTGGACAGACAAAAGCGGATATTTGATAGTTTATATTGCAGAATCGTAATTTTTCATATGCCAGGAACATACGATGATTCTCAATGCCAAAGTGTGAATCTCAACAATACTTAATGTATGCTTCGTCAATATAATTGTGTGCATGTCAACGGCATCCAATAAAGTATGTAGTTATTAGAATGTAATGCCAAGTTTTTGCCACAATACGTGGTTTCTTTTGCCCGTTGTTTTTTCAAAATAATCAGATTTCATTTGCATACTGAGAACATTTTGTGTTAATAATGTGTACACACTGTGAGAGTTTATTGGTAGTACGGTCATCTCGTCGTACTTGAAGCATTATTACAGATATTACATGTAGCTCGTTTTAAGTAATGCTTTAAACAGACTTTATTCATAACGTTGAATACGACATCAATTTATCACTGGCAGTATATTTATACTATCCAAAAGTCATGTCATAAATGTAGCGAGATGCAAAGCACAACGCTGGTTTAGGAACGATTATGGGACGCCAATGCTGCCTTTTGATAGCACTTGTCTTTATGTTCGGTGCATTTATTTAGTGGTTGTGTAAACTAATTGTTGTCCTGTAGAAACATCGTTTTGTTTTGTACATTTTCCATTATGCTATGCGCATTTGCAATATCGTTTTGTACTAACGACATTTTGTTAGGTGCATTTGTCATTATGTTGTGTGCATCTACTAACTCGTTCTGTATTAACGACATTTCATTAAGTGCATTTGTCATAATGTTGCGTTTATTTGCCATTATGTTATGTGCATTTGTCATTATGTTGTGTGCATTTGTCATTATGTTGTGTGCCTTTGTCATTATGTCGTGTGCATTTGTTATTATGGTGTGTGCATTTATCATTATATTGTGTGCATTTGTCATTATGCCGTGTGTATTTGTCAGTATGCTGCGTGCATTTGTCATTATGTTGTGCGCCAACGTCGTTATCATGATTGGATACATTACACTAGGCAATAAAGGAGATAACACCGGTGCGAAAAAAGGTTACATTCCAATTAGAAACGGCCGAAAAAAAAGTTGCAAAAACAGTCGAGTTTGATAATCTGTGCCTATAATCGAAGTAATTAAAGTGAAAGAAATTCATCAAGAAAAAGTAGAAATAGTAAAATATATTACGATGCGATAAATGTGTAATACTAATAGGGAATCACTAGATCTATACTGACAAGTGATATATATGTTATGTGTATATGTATATATTTAGTAAGTTCTAGCGGGAGCTGTAGCTATTACTATAATTATCCTCGGACTTATCTGAATTCGAAAGAAAAAAACTAAATTAAAATAAATTGACAAACATTTAGGTATGAATCGATTTTGACTAATAAAAGTTTGAGTAAATAAACCTTAACTTATATCAATTAAGTATTGTCATCCGTTATTTTCTCTTGTACATTACGTAGGTCTAGTAGGTCTATGCTCTTCAATATAAGAATTAATTGTAAAATCTGAGACCGAAATGAACACGTTTATTATGAATTAATTTGTTTGAAATCACGTAAGTTTCATTTCTCGGCCAGTAACTGACATATATATTGCTTTCACTAACTTCCCCTGATTCTTCATACAGCATCACGCCTCATTTCGCCACATAACGTAGACATGTATACATTACTGTATTTAGGTGTACACACCGCATTTTTTTGCCCCTGAGAATGACTAGAACAAAACGATGTAACAAATTATGGCAGTATTAGACGCAAACAAGGGATGTAACTTTCATATATTATTATTATTGAAAAAAAAACTTCTTAAAATCAAATCAAAATTTTCTTCGTAAAATTTACCTTTATTACGATTGCCTGTTGCCGATGGTTCTGGCGTGCTACTGTGGCTTGTATGAACTGTATCACTACCGTCAGTTGCTATTCGTCGCAACCTTAAAGGGGCCTTCACACAGATTTTGTCATGTATTGAAGCGTGTCATTAAATGCTTTATATTGATAAAATTAAACATTTGACCCAAAATCTCAAATAAAATAAAGAGAAAACAATTTAAAAAAGTAACCTCTAACAGGGCCCGAACCACTGACCCCTGGAGTCCTGGAGTAAAAAAAGTCTCCCGCCTAGACCACTCGACCGTCCATGCTCATGCTTAGAGCGGATGTATGTTTTACCTATGTAAGCAATCCTCGTAGTTTCCCAAAATATAACTACAACAACAGAACTTTCCAAGTTATTCAATCGTTTCGCGTCGCACGTCGCCTTATAATTTTCAGGTTTTCAAATCGTCAAAAGATGCATAAAATAGATATTTAAGAGCATGATAAATGGTCTGTATTACTATATCCTCAAAAATATCATAACACAAACGAAAATTTGCGAATCTGAAACAACTTTTTTTAATTTTGTCAATTTACCAATCTTTTGGACGGCCCCTTTAAGCGATCCCCAATGGTCTCCACTCCGATTCTTCTAAAGTCAGGATCAGACATTTCTTTCATTATCTTGAAATCAATCTTTTCGCTCATAAAACTCGGTTAAATGGCGCTAAGGCCAACAACTGCGAAAGCGCATTCCAGGTCTTAATATACTAAATAGTTTCCCTATATAATACAATGTAAAAGTGACAACTTTAAGCGAAAATAAATGCAACATTGTGCACATAGAGACCTCCATAACCATACTTTTCTTAAAGGCCATTCTAAGCGGAATCGATTTATGCAATAAAAAAGATGTAATGTTCAAACCAAGAGAGAACTTGACACGAATAAAAATCGACTGTTTTTCGAACTTTTTTTGGCGGTTTCTTAGTGGAATTAACCCTTTTTTTCGCACCTGTGTTATCTTTTTTATTGCCCAGTGTAATGTATCCGAACATGATAACGACGTTGGCACACAACATTATGACAAATGCACACAACATAATGCCAAATGCACACAACATAATGACAAATGCACACAACATAATGAAAAATGCACACAACATAATGACAAATGCACACAACATAATGACAAATGCACACAACATACTTACAAATGCACACAACATAATGCAAAATGCACACAACATAATGACAAATGCACACAATATAATAACAAATGCACACAACATAATAACAAATGCACACAACATTATGTAAAATGCACACAACATAATGACATCTGCACACAACATAATGACAAATGCACACAGCATTGTGGCAAATGCACACAACATAATGACAAATGTACATAACATAATTAAAAATGCACATAACATTATGACAAATGCACACAACATAATGACAAATGCACACAACATAATGACAATCGCAAACAACATAATGACACATGCACACAACATAATGACAAATGCACACAACATAATGACAAATGCGCACAACATAATGACACATGTACACAACATAATGACAACGCACGCAACAAAATGACAAATGCACATAACATAATGACAAATTCACACGACTTAATGACTCAACATAATGACAAATGCACATAACGAAAGGATGTATGCACTAAATGAAATGTCGTTAATACAGAACGAGTTAGTAAATGCACATATCATTATGGCAAATGCACAGAACGAAATGATGTATGCACCTAGCAAAATGTCGTTAGTACAAAACGATATTGCAAAGGCACATAGCATAATGAAAAATACACATAACAAAATGATGTTTCTACAGGACAAAATGTAGTTTACATAAAACAACTTAGTAAATGCACAGAACATAAAGGCCAGTGCCATCATAAGGCAACATTGGCGTTCCATAAACGATACTATCATATTTAATCTACATAATTTTGAATAAAAGCACATTAACAGTATGATGCATTCCAATTCAAACGCACGAAGTGTATGACTTGTATACGCATCGTCTTCTTCTAGTAGAAATGCTATTATGTAATGACATGGCAAATATGGCTAGCACCGTTCGCATTAACATATTCAATATGTTCGCATTGACATGTTAAGGAACCAACCTGATTGCCGGCATTCGCTTATGTGCTTAGCGTATATATACGCATATGCACACATTTCATTACAATATATACATGCAAACGTTTAATAGAATACCACAACTGCTTGATAAGCAAATGATTTTACCTGTTAAAGGTGTCAGTATAAATTATGTTCTTAGTGATATTTAAATGCAGTATTTTAAGAAAAAATGGTGTTACATAATTTTTTATCATTTTTTTTCTTATCACTATCAGTATGCATATATTATAAGTGACAAACCGTCAGACTTCAATGAAACGCATTTTTAATGCAATTTTAGTTGCAGCATCACAAAATCTTACTTCGTTGCCATTGTACTTCGTTGCATTCAGAAATAGCACAACATTCTTATAAATAACGTGGCAATGCAAAAGGTTAATTTATACAATGGGTAACCACAAATCGATTCACAGCTCCGCAAATATATACAGACATCGAAACATTGACTTCAATATGCCATTACAATAAAACTACGGGCTAATCTTTACGCCATATTTTGCTTCATAATCTCAAGGCTACTTAGTGTACTATGTTAATTTAGCAATATTTGTTTATTCGTATTTATTTAACATTCCAAGGCATAACACACAGCACACATGAGTAAATATAGACTTAACATACAAATAACGCATACAAACATTTGTACAAAAGGCAGACTTTATTAAAACTAAAACATAAAACGCTGTCTACAAACCCGCATAACTCTCAAGTGCTAAGGTTTTTTTTGCACTATTCATGTAAACGAATGTATACTGTAATGATGACAAATAATTGTATTTACGATTTTAGCAAAGAGCGGGAACGAACGGCGCTCTTAACTAGACAGGATCTCAACGTGATACAAAAATTTACTTTGATGCCAATGTCGTGGATCGGTCAACACAAGCAATGGGGTAAATAACACGTTTCAAAGCGCCCATGTATCACAAGTGGCCCAGTTATAACGACTCAATATGCATTGGTGTCATATAAAGTTCTCCAACGCTGATTAGTTTTGGGTTCAGGGTATTGGAATAAGTAGAGTAAAACCATATTGGGTGCTTGACGATATGTATGGCATTTAAGACACAACTGCAGCCTAATGATGCCATAAGGAAACACCATCGGTGGTAATATAAAACAGATTATTGTTTCGTTATTTCATACATACAGGAGCGGTGGGTCCCCATCGCCATTTTATTAGAATAAACATCCCAGTTCGGTTCGAACTAACGCCTACGTTAGTCCTGGAGGTCAATATTTAGTTCACGACGCGTAAGTTATGTTACTAATAGTATGTGTTCGCATAATGTACAATTTACTACAAACGTTGTTATATAGCTATTCATTTATGAGAAAAAATGTCCCTGTAAAATATTTAAAGTATAATAGTTATTCGTATTTTACTGAGACTTTGAACATAGCTTTGTTACAATAAATCATTACATTCATTCGTTTCAAAATACGTATATATTAACACTAAAAAACTAAAATACTTTTTAAGTTTGAGTTATTTTGTCGTTGTTTTGTTTTTAAGTTTTTATGGTGCGTTTCGTGTATGTTATGGTCCAATGCCAAATGCTGTGATGTAAACAAACTATACAATTACAAACATGTACACATCAAGTATTATTTTATAAAGGGATCTAAGTGACAATCAATAAATCAATCCAATGTGGCCAACCAACCAAATACCACCATTTTTGCAAGCATTTCCATAATAGCTGTTATATAATGTATTCTAACAACATCGGTTATTATTTTGATTGTTCACATACATGATTAGATTAAGCCTTTTTTTATTTTAGCTCGATTGCATCGAAAGCCTTGGGCTTATTGAAACGCTCTCGAGTCTCTTTCATGGGCCTAGAACCAGTATTTGGCGTCTTTGGGAGAGATATGAAGAACGCTCCCAAAGTTGGGATCGAACCCGTGAACTCCCGGTCGCTAAGCGGACACCATATCCAGTACACTACGGCGACCTGTGTTCATACATTATTGCATGAATAGCGATATGGAAATATCTTAAACGACAAAGACACATAACATTTAAACTTTATTCACAATTAACTAATGTGTAGGTATTCTCCCTACAGAATGATCAAGGATAGATTGGATAAAAAGTTGGCAACAAGCAACGCCTTCTGCTGCTAATGTATTATTGAAACTGAAAAAGTGTGATGCGGTAATTGACTGGAGCTGACACGGATCGGTATACAAATCACTATAATCTTAAGCCTTTTTTTCTGTTTAACTTGACTGAAGTACGTCATTTGTGTTCAAATCATATCATTAGGGAATTGCATACATTGACACAAAAAATTTATTTAAAGAACGACATGTGTCATTTACATCGTTATTAACGTCATTTGAAGACAATATTTATCAGCTAACGATCAGAATAGTAACGATTGTTATGCATGATACTTCAATCATACGGACCATTAGTGTGGTTCTTGATTCATGATGGATATAACAAGTGTCGATACACGAAATCAAACTACATCGTATTGCTGATTTTCAGATATGTGTATTCTTATTATTAAGACAACTCGGCCACTTGTGCTTATCCAATGAACAATGTATTTTATAATCTATATAAGCAATCCTCGTTGTTTCACAAAATATAACGACAACAACATAACTCTCCAAATTATTAACGTTTCACGTTGCAACGCTTTAGTATTTTCAGCTTTTTAAATCGTCTAACGATGCCTCAAATGGCTATTTTAGAGCATGGTCAATGATCAGTTTTACTGTTTCCTCACACATTTAACAACTAAAACAAAAATACGCGAATCTGAACGCGACTTTTATTTTTATTTTTCAACTTATCACAACGTGAAACGGCCCATTTAATGTGTTAATAATTACTAGATATTCAAACATATTAGGCATTTCCAATGTCTTTGCTATTTTTGTTTGCAATAAACCAAGAACAATATGTATAGCCTTTCTGAATGCGAATAGAATACATGTAGGACACTTACTTTCCGACCCGTGGCTTATGAGCTCAGACCAACATGATATTACCTCACTAGTTGCCACCTTCTTGTATAATGCCTACAATAAAATAACTTATTTGGTAATTTTTAAAAATCTGTGTAACTTTTGATAAATGTTGCATTATATTATAAATTTTATGAATAATCATTATGCAACATCTTGAATAATAGTTAAGAGTACGCTATTAGTATAACTTATATGTTTGTATGTATTTTATACTGAGGACATTTAACATTCATGTATTATTTATAAGAAACATGTAGTACTGAGTAAGGGCATTTGCTTTTTGTTTAATGTTCGAAATCTTTTGTGTTGCTTATCAAACTTTATTTAATTGTGTATTATATAATACGAATAAAGCTTTATTTGTTTAATATCATTATTTCACTAGAATATTGTGTTACTTATGATATTCTATTTCATATATTTGATTGATATGTCATTATTAATTTGACCCGTGATTGGTTTAATAAACAATTATTGTTCTTTTTCGTCTTATTCTTGAAATTCCGTCATCAACATCCACATTTAAAGAATGTATCGTTTAGGTAAGCTTTTTCAATAAATATATATTAATACATAGTTGTTTTCGAACAAATTAAGCATGTCAATCATAGCAGATTGTTCCTTAATAAGATCATGTCTCGTTCATGTGTCGATATGTATGTTGCCATGATATACTTAGGTGTATTTTAACAGTTAATATGAACGAGTGTTTGTTTCAGCTAACATGGGCAGGAATTATTGTAACATTTAAGGGCACGAACCGCTGATTATTGTTTCCAAAAATGCATTCCAAAAACATTTGCGTTTTTCTCTGAGCATTAACTTCCTCAAAAGGAACATCGTTCACAATCAATCTTAAACGGATTTGCCGAGACCAATCATAGAATACGGCATATCATAAAAAATGCAGATGGCTAAGTGCAGATGTATTAATGCCAGTGTTTGCTATAATCGGTTGCGACGTAAACTTTTCGGATTCATGGTCGTTCGTACGGCATCAATGTTTATTGTAGGTACTCCTAGTTCATATCATTTAATACAGAGACCAATACAACGAAACAAATCCTGTCCAAGTAGATACCCATTCATATATGCTGTGCTGCAAATAAACTGTAATATACCGCTTTGACATATGATCTATTGTTTGAATGAATGTAGCACGAAATTATGTATATACGATTTAAAGGTCGAACATGTATGTTTTAAATATTAAACAATAACATGACTAGAACATATTAAACACAAAGTGTTAAATGGTAAGTTATGAACGATATACTGTTTTTATAATTGTCTCAATAACATGACAAGAAATGTCCTGTTTTTAAATTTGGAAATAATGTGAACTTGTTAATGCATGTCATAGCACTTTTTTCAATCAAAAACATAGGAAATGACAAATACAAATAATTAGATATCAAGCAGTTAATTAACAATACATTGAGTTTCCCTGAATTATTACTCGATAAACTTTATATCAAATTGACGCAACAGTACATCCTCATGTTCCAAGTAGCAGCCCCATATAAGTTATATATGCCAACACAATTTTGTGTTTGTTAAAGTAGAATCAAAGTCAAGATGCGATTATTTCTGGGACACGAGTGATTTATATTTGATATACAAATATAACATAATTATATATATATATATATATATATATATATATATATATATATATATATATATATATATATATATATATATATATATATATATATATATATTGAATGCACACTTCACTATTTGGGAGTGTTCATCTTCTCATAATCATGTGTATACAGCATACATACTACGATGGATATGTCATCGTCTGTTTTAAAAGCTTATTTTGTGTCGATACTGTTTAAAATGCTCTAATTATTGTTATTTTCGACAAGTCACCACAATTATGTATTCTAGATGTATTCACCATTTAAATTAAAGGATGTTATCCATAACTTACTTTTTAGCCATATACAATTTATTAGACCAAAGCAACCCGCACTACTGACCTGTTTTTCTGCTTATGTAAGATTTCATTACAGATAGTATTGATTGAAACTCCATAATAGACGCAGATGTATAGTTTGCCGGTGATATTATTTTAATAATCCCTCGGCACTTTTAAAGAACATGATTTTGCGATGTTCTGTTCTACATTTTGATTTTTCTATTCATGAACATATCACCCGGAGTGTCGTTTGTTATGAACTATTAATATCGTGTGTTATACTTACATAAAGCCAAAGTCAGTATGAACAACTTGGGCGACAACCTTTCAAATCGAGGTCCAATCAGTTGTGCCCAATTTTTGGTTTTGTTTGAATTATTATTTATCCGGTGTTTTAATATTATATCTGTATTATGCATACACTGTTGCAATGACATGTTAAAATTTATCATGTTTACGCATAAAGTGATTTTTCTTTTACAAAATTGTCCTATTTATGAACGAGTAAGTTCCTTTCAAGCTTTAAATAATGGAGTTGGCTGTACAAGATTTACACAATTTGGTATGGCACGGTTATTTTAATAGGCTTAATTATCCCATGAACGTTTAGCGATACATTAACAAGTTAGTGTGAATACCGGACAAACAAGTCCGTGTTTGCCAATTAATCCGCGTTTTAGGTACGTTATATATCTAGTACAACAATTGGTAGTTTAGAATTTTCAACTGATTTTCGAAATAATAAGTCCATTTGAAATCAATGTACATACATTAACAACTCAAATTGAATGTTACTGTTCATAGCGACTGTGGATGTTCATCAATTTAAAGGGATACGTTTAAATTGCAAGCTCGTTCAAGTTTACGAAATAAGTAAACATACCATTAAACATAATTAAAACGGTTTAAACATTCACCACCCAGCAGCTGTGGTACAAAATTGCTTAAAAATATATTAAATAGCGAATTATATTTGCGTGCCTTCCGCGTACAGTATTTCGTAAACGTATGGACGTTTGTGCCATTTATCAAATCGTATATTGACTCGGTGACGTCACTTTACCGAGTAATGTGTCATTATACATGCTTATTAGCAAACAAACATGACATTTTTGTCGATTTTGTATGAAAATAAGGCATTGTTTTGGCATGCAACCAAACATGAATGAATTCCACATGAATGCCAACAGTGCTGTATCTATTGCGACACACTGGAGTCTGGTAAACATAATTATGCAATACTTCTCAATCGAGTGTATCAAGTGCTCAATCATATTGACATAATACGTTCTACTAGGTTTAGAGAGGTTTTGAAAGACGGGAATGACGAATATGCCATCCAGGAGACGTTATTATTAACGCTATAATTGGTTCCAATTGTATACAAAATGGTTATTTCTTAGTCTCCTTTACATGAATGAACTTTTTATACAGGATAAGTGCAACATATTTATGTTTAGTTCTTATTAATATCGCTTCTGTACAGATGGACCTTATTGCAATACAAACACGATCCAGCTTTCTCACAACTGATGACAGTATGGAACATGAACTGAAAAAACTATCGCCTTTTCAAACACTATTTTGGGGTCTACTGTTTATCGCACAACAAAAAAATAACAATGGCCGGTACATTTGCAAACGTCATAATCAGCTCATTAATATTAAACAGGAAACACGCATACAAATTCAAGGTGTTTTTTGCATTGATTGCTTTATGATAAACACTTCATGTCAATATTTCAATTTATCGCAAGTTCACAAACTTATGAATATGAACGATACATATTAAATTAAATTTAATAAGTATTCAACATATGGTGTATAGGCTCCAAAATTGAAATGGTACACACAGGTTTGAATCCATGACTTGGGTGTAATTTGTAATGTAACAATACGTCGCGGCAATGTGTGCTATGAACACAACCACATAATTGGGTCATTTCCAATATCGTGCATTAGGTTTTGATATGACTGAGTCTTAGACTGTTAGACCGATCATTGCATGGTGGTTCTTATTTATAAAATAGTATAATGCAACCTCATATGAACGTTATCTATCGGTTTCACTGCACCAACTTGAAACCGGTTGGTAGGCAAATTACGATTTAGTTGAACAATTTTAAAATTTATCGAAGATGAGAATGAGTGTGCTAGATAGATAAGTTTAGCAGTACAATATGTTATACATACATATATATATTTATATTCATCTATTTATCATTTAATTATTTATATTTATATTTTTGTGTAATACAGTATATAAATGTAAATATATAAATTGTATTGTATTAAAGGGATCTTTTCACGCTTTGGTAAATTGACAAAATTGAAAAAAGTTGTTTCAGAATCGCAAATTTTCGTTTTAGTTATGATATTTGTGAGGAAACAGTAATACTGAACATTTACCATGGTCTAATATAGCCATTATATGCATATTTTGACGATTTTAAAACCTAAAAATTACAAAGCGTTGCAACGCGAAACGATTGTATAATTTGGAGAGTTCTGTTTTTGTCGTTAAATTTTGTGAAACTACGAAGATTGCTTATATAAGGTATTAAAAACGTCATATATGTGTACTCGGCGGAATAACTCAGTAGGCTAGAGCGTTTTTACTTCAGGACTCTGGCAGGACTCCAGGAGTCACTGGTTCGAAACCTGGTTCGGGCAATGTTCTTTTCCTTTTCTTAATTTTATTCTTGATTTTTTACTGGAGCTTTTACGATCAAATGTCTACACTTATCGATATAAAGCATTCAATGAATAAGTTAAAAAATGCCAAAATCTGTGAAAAGGCCCATTTAATGTATTAGATAACTTCAACTAACAAATACCCCTGAAGTGAAATTCTGACATTTTAAGGTCATATGTCTATGTTTACAAATATTCACACTCGTATAACTTGTAATTCCATTAATAAGTGAAAAAAAATGTCACTAAAAATCAACGAACCACAATTCCTAGGTAAGTGCTCAAGATAATAAGTTTTGAAGATGGTTTCATGAGGTTAAATCCATTTAATTCCTTGATAGATACACGTCTGTCTAACATTAAAAAGTTACAATTGAACAAAAATCAAAACCATGCATAAATAGTTTGATTGTAATAAACGTGTTGAAAAAAGTGATGTAGGCGATGAATCGGAATATTATCGTCATTATTATGTTTGCTCAGATTTTCTTTAACATGTAAAGCTCTTATTCCGTTGCATGTTCTTCTCAAGTCACCATTAACAAAAAGCGATTTGAAAATGCATGTGGCTGTTGGCATCTGTACTTAAATCCTTGCAATGAAGATGTAAACATCACTGGCATTATTGAAATTGTATTTGCATAAAGCAATCAACATTTATATCTGTTTGTACAATCACACATATGAAAAGCGCTGAAGGCAGTGCAACGCAAATACAACATTATCTTATGCAAAGGTATGAGGCTGAATCGATTAAAAAAACACACACAGAATTTTGTATATTCTTAAAAAGATTTTATATTAGTCGATAGTGTTATTGCTTAAGACCGGGAAGTCCGACACACTGCAGTTGTTTGCTCTTTTCTCATTTTAATATTATAGTCAGGAGAAATGATGTTCCAGGTTTTAATGTAGCTAATCAAACGGCCTCGAGCATATTACAATTAGGTTTTCAATTTGATTTTGTTTAAACCTATGTATATCAATCAATACACATTGCTTTTTACATAGCATTACGTGTAATATTTATACAATAAACATGTTTGAATAGGATTATAATTAAACACAATTTCTTATATGGTTCTTCTACCTATGCAAAAACATTTTGGGAAGAAGATATTAAACGCATTTGTGAAATATTTGATAAGGACAAGGAGAAAAGGGATGAGAGTCGTCCTGTAACTCATTTACTAGTCAAATCGCTTACTAATAACTATCTATTTGATTTGATATCCCCACTTATTCCATCCCGCAAAACCCTTAAGATGTCGCAATTCTTGCAAAAGTATTGTCCCCTCACAGAAAAGCATATCAATGCATTAATGGCACAATTTTAAAATTATGTTTGGTTCTTTTGTCTCTGTACGATGTTATCAATTGATTGTTGCAGTCGTTTAATATATTAGTAGACTGGGTTATTAAACACATGCAAATAATTACTGTTTAATATTTTTGCAATTATTGGAAGTTGGAACGATTTGTTGGAAGATACATATTGGCGGTCACAACTGCCCAACACTTGTGTCTGAGACGTTTAATTTCTCTGACTGGAAGTTGTTTGTGCCATTGAAGGGACTTTTTCAGCACCATATGGTTGCTTTCAGTTAAAAAAATCCCTGATTCGTTACCTGCATTAAATTGAACATTGCCATTGAACTTGACAATGTTGAAAAAACCAAGTTAAGCATATTAATAAAAGGTGTCAGCATCAATGAGGTTCTATTATAACAACTTCCGGTCACACTCTCAGGACAATCTCAGGAGTGGGCAGTTCAGCCGAACAATAGTGTGACTTATGTGACATCATACTGGACGTTTGCAGATGACATGTGTTGAACAAGTGTACATGCCTCCCTATTGCCTGATGTTGAAAGGCCTGGTAAAGCAAATAAAAGAGCAATATATTCAGGTTTTGGTAAAAGCACATGGACACCTGCCATATCACTTATGTGATGGTCTGTTACGTATTTGTAAAAAGATTGTTCAAGCTATTTTATATATTTATAATTAATAGTACATTTTATAAAAAAATACCATTAATGTGATATTATAATCTAAGACTAATATTTGTACTTGTAAGAATTTAAATTTTTGACGGAGGTTTTGTCTTGCACATATGCATGATTTATGTGGATTGTACAGGCTTAATAATTTATAAAAAAAATGTCATGATCTATCATCATCAGTTATCAACTGTTAGTTGAAACCTATTTATTTTTGCTCGATTTGCATCGAACGCCTAAGGCTTTTAAAAACGCTCTCGAGTCCGTCTCCTGGGCATTGTACCAGTACTTGGTGTCTTTGGGGAACATCTAAAGAACGCTTCCACGATGGAGATCGAAACGGTGACCTCCCGGTCGGTAGGTGGATACCATATCCATTACACCACGGTAACCTTATATTTCACAATATTTTTCACAATATGCAGCTAATCACATAATGATGAGCTATAAATTAGTAAAATGTAAAAATATGTATGTGATGTTCTTGATAACTTGGATTAAGAATGTGAGTATATTGTTATCACTGTTGTCTGTTATATCATTTATATGCTCAGCACAGCTATAATATAAAAAATCGGATACTGCATTGGGTTCTAGTATTTTTCATGTTTTTGAGTTAACCAACTTTGTACAATATTTTGAACGATAGTGCAACATATTTTTATTTCGGGAAAATTGTTTCTTTTGCAATTACTTGTGTAAATAAATAAGATCTGAGTTGCATTTCCATATGCATAATTATTAACATTACTATATGCGTATTTTTTTGTAAAAAATTGTGGGAGTAACATAATAAATAAATAGCCAAATAGCTATGAAGTGAAATTTTAAAATATGATGACGGTCACATAATCAATGAACGGCCAAAGACAAAACTTGTGTTCTATCGTCTTGTTTATTTATAAGTTTCCATACCAACAATACACTTTATGATTTCCATATAAAATGGTGTTACATGTTAATTGTGTGTGCGTTTACAAATGTGGGACATATTTGTATATGTAAATTTGACAATAGTACAATGCATATATGTTGATAAGTAAAGTCAAACACCTTAACTGAGCATTATATATTTTGTATATTACTGTCTACACACATAATGTTGTAGTATTATTATCAATTACTATCATTACTTTAGTCATAGTTTCAGAATGTACTCCTTAAATATGATTTTATAGTTTAAATATATATATATATATATATATATATATATATATATATATATATATATATATATATATATATATATATATAATGAATGGAAAAAAAAGTCGATTGAAAAAAAATCAAATTCTAAATTGTATAAATTGCACTTATGGAATACAGTACACAAATATTGCTGTCTATTGCTCATCTACTATTGTTGGTCTGATGTTAATTTTGTGTCAGCATATTTGAAAAATATATGTCATTTTGCACTAAACAGTGGTATTACGTTTAAGTCAATATTTCGAAACCGATAATGCTAGAAACCTATTTGGTTGCATTTTATTTCTGAAATAATGTTGATCTAGAATGTATAAAAACCTGCAAATGTGATGTTTGAGCCGTGATACCCATTTTCTGAGCCACTGCCACACAAACACACAAGCACACACACGCATATATATATGTGTGTAGGGGGGGGGATACATAATGCACACGTAATTGCTTTACTTCAAATGTTCGTCTTACTAATTAGAAATAAGTTTTTCAAGCGACTGGACAAATTGTCAGGCTTGTGACATTGCTAAATCCTTAATGGATAAAATTGTCACATTCACCGAAAATGAACAATTTTGAAAGCCACTCAAGGATCGAATTCGCAGTTTGTTAGTTTTTTTTTTGCATTTCGTGCTGAATTAGATAGCTGTATTGTAATTAGGGAATTTTTTTTTTTTTATTTAGCAACAACCTGCTGAAGTGATATATTATGGTGTTGCAATATTATCAATCAATGTGGAGATTGAAAAAAAAAAGATGACTGAACTAAAAAAAAAATAAGTGATGTTTTTATTGGTTATACTAGTCGTTTTAAAAACTTCTAATATTGCCGTTCTTAAATTACCATCTCTCATTTTAGATGTAAAATATGATCTTGGTGTACACCTATTATTTTATTGCAAGTAAATACTTACAGTCAGATTGTTAATCACTTATAAAACACACATTTCATTTAATGCATTGTACAACGACTGTTCTCCAACATGACTTAGTTTAATGTTTCCATCAAATGCCGGCATAGGCGTTGGTGTACAGTACAAGCTAAGTTTAGAGTACATTGAATATTAAATACTGTCTCCACAACAGACTCTCAATTTTAACTTCAGCATTATTAATCGTTTAGTCACTTACATAGAGAATAACATGTTACGGTCCCATCGTTTTGTAATATATCAGGCTTGCAGGATATTTTCTAATTTACATAAAGTCTTTGAAACTGTAATGCAACAGTTACGTGAGTGTAATGCTGCAATTTAGCAGTATCATGTCCCCTTTCTATACATTTGACTATATAGCCGAATGTATTAATTTGAAACTGTACACGTGTGTTTGATTTAATTTTGTATTGTACATTACCAGGTTCCAAATCTCAAAGCACCAATTGTTAGGAGAATCATGTGTCCTTTGGTTGGTTCACAAAACCTTCTGGTAAATATTTACTTGCAACTGTGTCTTTCTTCTATATTTACTACTAATACTGTTTCAAATGGTATCATATGTAAGTCCGGTTAAGGTTGAAGCACAGGTTAAAATTAATGATGAAGTGTTCATACACAAAGTACATACACATGTCGCTACTCAGGTACTCAATTAAACATTCGCACATATCTTCTTTCTACACAAGTGAGCCTGATCTTCAATTTACATTAATTATACAAATTTCTTTCTTAGAAAAAAACGGGTAAACCTTTTTGCGTTGTGCAACTCCATTTACCTTTTCCGTGTACATATATTGAACTGAAACCCAACATGTATATTCAAGGTATATATACACAGGCAGCGATCATCCTTTGATTGTGTGTAATATTTGTTACGTGCTAAAATATGTAAGGCAAATTTTCCAGCAATCTGTCATATATTTCATTTTTATCTAAATGTGATAATACAATGACAAATAATACTGCTTACTTCATTAAATAAATTATACAGGTATTTAACATTACTTCTTGAAAGCTCATTTAATTAAAGCACGATGCTTCTAATAAAAAAACAAGTACATACTTGCGGAATAAAGTTAATCAGAACAAACTCATAACAGGCTTAACATACAGGTACATTAATCACAGAACGCGGACAAGCAGGTTTCAACATTTGATTCATAATTGTATTCATTATTTTAACACATTATCACACATGACTAGTTAATGGGTTAATTTATGCAACCTGACTTGCATTTAATCTTACGTGGTCAAACTTTGATCAGTATATGCATCCTATGCCATATTAAATACATCTCTTTCGATAATCATTCAATGTGTCTTTGTCTGTTTGCCCAAGCTTTAACAAAAAAAATATGTGAAGTGTTTGGATATCTACATCTGATCAAGTTTTGCTGTTTGGCAAGTATTAATTGGTTATATTTTAGAATGTAACTATATTTTTGCGACTATACATGCCATCAATTGGCTTGCGTTACTAATACACCAAACACAAATATGTATGAGAACAAACATGTGCACACAATGTTATTTTTATCCAACAAAATAGGCTTTACTGAGGTTCATGGTTTTATTAAAAGTTGTGATACACTCATATAATACCATTAATTAAAAGCAGTTTTAAAACAAGGATTTTGTTATGTATTCTTAATATACATTACGGTATAAAGTGCTGTTAAAGAAATAACTAAGACGACAAAGAAACATAACAAATACACTTAAGTATTTGTTAATTAATATGAAGAGGCTTTACCTCATGCCGTGTACTTGTGTGGATGCTAACAACATTCAATCAACTTTATATCAGATTTTATCCAAAAGGTTAAGTATATATTGAATACATAATTTGACACGAAAAACATTTTCTGCTACTAAACTATGAGTGACAATGTAAACATGTGATGTATTTGGCGGTAATTGATTGGCTCTGATACAAATCGGTACCTAAATAGATATAAGCAGATACATGTTCATGGTTATATTCAAATTGATTGAAGTATGCTAGTTTTGTTCAGATCACATTCAAAATAATGCAACAGTGTGGAAAACATTACTGCAACCGACTGGAACTCGAGAATATTAGATTTTAACATATAATGATGTTTATTAGACCTTCGTTCAAGTCAGACGTCTAATAAATCAGTTCAGCCGGCTATACAACTCTATGGTAGACAGTGTGTCATTTGCCAGTAATATAACACAGGTTTTGAAGTCAAAGGCATCGTGCTTTAATATGTTTATACAATACTATATTAGCTAAACATATGTTGGCGAATTAACTGTTGAATTTATCATTTTAACGACTGTTCAAGACAAAACGTTACTTCACCGTTAACATAATATTTTGTATTGTAATGAACCATGTATCATAAGAACATTGTCATTCATGATATACATATACTATCGGTACATAATAGTATACTTCTCAAACGTCATGTGCATCCTTAAAATAGCCGTGCATACAGCGTGCCGTTTGTGTAGATCATTACATGAACTAGAGCCAATTGTTTTTTAATTAATATAGTCTGTGAATCATTGATAAGCATTTTTTTCATAAATATGCCCACGTCCGGTATATAATCGGTAAGTATGCCGTTCTGATAAAGGTAATTTTATTTTAAATGTTAAACAATATACACTTTTATGAATTTGTGTTTTAGCAACGATTTGTGTAAATGATTTATACGAGTATAAGGACAGGGTGCAAGATGACGTAACTGTTTTGGGCTCCAAATTTAACGTTAATGGAGAGAAAAAACACCGGCTATATATCAGTAAAAAATGGAGACCGATCATCGGGCTGGCGTCCGGTCGATACTCAAGGTTACCGGGTCATTTTGTGGCATCAGCAAGCGTCCGGATTAATTTTAAGTCTCACTTACAATTTACACGACGTCGGGCCACAGAAATTGAGATCGAAAAGCGATAGGGAAATCAACGCAAGGTTGTATTATAATATGTCAATCATAGGACGGCGGACAGCTCAGGCATGTCCCGTCTTCCCGATGCCTGGACATCGGACATATCGGCCGGCGATCGAATCATTTGTGACCTAGGCATAAGTTATTCTTTTGTTCAAGTCACTTTTAACAACACATTTTCTTAAGAATTTCAACTTGTGCATTGAAAAAAGATATGTATGCTTGTTATGACAATATGAAATACATAACAATTACTTTATTTAATAAGCATGTGCTATTGCTTAAAAATTGGTGTATTAAACTGCACGCAACGTGAGATTTTGTCACCAATTTCAGAAGTATTCATTGATTTATCAGTATACATTATGATATCGGCATAAACCGTAAGAAAAACTGTATTTTGTGCACAAAAGGTTTTTGAAAATGTATTTCAAGAACTTGAGATTTTTTTCAGGTAACATTCAGTAATGAAATCAATTATTTAAACGTTGAATATTCAGAAGGCAACATATTATACGCATTAATTGTCCCTCCCAAAACCCCAACAAGCGAACATCTTCGATATTTAAGTGCATAGTGATCATGTCAATCTGTGTGTTTACCTTATATACAAAAACAAGTCTACGTTTGAATGTGGTGTAGTAATGATCACGTGTTGGGGAGATTGATTTATAAGTTAATGTATGTTTTCTTTGTTTCAGGTTTAAATAAGGGCGGTTCGTTTCGATTTTTGTCTGTATTGACAACTTAATAGCGCATGTGTTTTATCGAATTTGCACTGGCAATTATTATTTCCAGAGCCAGCTAACATTAATGTTTAGCTCTAGATTTTCTTGTTCCACGGCGTAAAAACGTGTTCATGTTTATTTAATTATAAAGCTTAAATGTGCATTTAACTCGCTAAGGATTGTTTTTATGCATTTTTTCTCTGTGAAAATTAAGAATAAGCTAACATAATTTTCTCAATGCGGACAAAGCGAAATATACACTATAGCGATCAGTAAAGGCACAAGTAACACATATTGTCCGATCCGTGAAACAGGTTCAGTCAAATAATCATCAAACGAACGTTGACATAAACTATAACGTCACAATAACGTCACATTTGGCTGAAGTGTATTTAAGTGCTTCAATGTTGAATTTGTCATGTGTATAACTATGTAATAACATACATTTGGTGTATCCAGGATCAGTGTTTTGTACTGGATACTGTGTAAACCCTTATTAAATAATACAACTCGTTGAGTCAATGTTTAAGACACGTGTTTTACGAATTGATTATGTATTTGCTGTACACAATCAATTGGATATCATATAAATATATTTATCATTTCCCCAAATATCATACACATTTCAAAGCAATTACATACGTATAATGACAGCACTGATAATATATACACGAATTTATACACAGTATATACATGACATAAACGTTCGATAATTACTCGCGCATGTTATACCTCATAAGGTTATTTTCATGTATGTGTCAAATATATGTAGATTATACTCTTTTTTTACTTTAAAAATATGTTACTTATATAATTATTATAAGCAACGTATAGGTTCGGACCAGATCAATTGAGGTAACAATGGGAATACCATCTTCATATAGCTAAATATCAGTAGTTTCCCAGAAATTACTGTGCAATGGATGATCATGTTCTCGAAACACATACAATGCTGTTGTTCATGTTGTTTTGAAAGTATTTTCGAATAATTAATATATGCCAGAAACTAATATAATTAAAATTGTAATCATGACTAAGTTGTTTTTAAATCGTATTATTGAAGTATTCACCGTAAAAGTATCATCCGTAACGCAGCTGTATAATATGGCGTAATTAATTTTAATTTGCAAAGGAAGTTTTACACAACGTGATTTGGCCTGTGGTGTGTTGTCCAGCTATTGTTCCTCAAATCATGAACATACCACAGGGAGAGCCTCAACAATAAAGTCCGGTTTAAGCCTTCAATAAACTGATTTTTCCTCAGACCATGTTAGGAAAACGACGGACGTATTCAATGTATGACAATATTATGTCTGCTAAGGCATGCTCTTGATTCTGTGTAAAAGCAGACGCAACCCTGCAAGGTTATACCGCGATACTTTAGCGTGATATATCCAATGCAAATGATAAAATGTAAGATGTTATGGGCAGAGATATTTTTTGTTGCACAGGAATAAGTATATTTTAAGGCAATATCCCGTTAAATCATTACATACAGAGGGGTTAGGGATTTTGTTCCGATATTTATCTCTTTAGAATCCCTAAAAAAAATTATCCTCTGGTAGCAAGATGAGTTGGTTAGTTACCACATTTTAACTTACTCATTTGACCTGTTTATTCTTTTCAGCTCAATTCAACAGTGAACAATGCCCATAATAAAACTTTAAGGGAGCGTAATTCATCACTTTAAGAGATTAATCTCTAGTCATGCGCAGTATTTAAAGCGGAAAATTTGATAAAATAAAATTAACTAACACGCATGCGCGTTCGGTATTTTCGGTGAATTGAGACGAACAGTCGGAGTTTTTACGTGCTATCAACGAGTAGGCGTGGCTTTAACACATATCTTTAGATGTAGAACTGTTGTCGTTGTCCTGCATTAATCAATGTACAATATGCTGCACAAAACATAGTGTTTCATAGCCTATAAAATGTGTAAACTCATTTGTAAACTGAACACATATTTTTGTAATAACATCTAGGATTTGAAAAATAAATGTATATGTACCATGCGAAACACCAAAGATATATGATTTTACGAATATCGCTAATATATAAACATCGCGGCAACCGATATTTCAGTGACAAAGATGACGTGATAATCATATCTTTATCATTATCTACACAAGGCCGGAATGTGGTGCAACAGGCATTCTAGTAATCGCGCTCTATAAATAAAGGGAACTTGGTCACCCTAGAAGAGAATGCGTTTGCGCCTCTATTGCAGATGTGTATTAAAAATATTTTTGTTTTGCTTATATTATTTTTGTCCTTAATACGTAAAAGCAAAACCTATTTTATAAATTATGTGTTCTTTCACAGTAAATTCCAACAATAACACTTTTAAAATATTCAGATAATATAATTAAGAAAAAGATCATTTTCGGAAAGATAGAGTACTTTGCAGAAACAGTTAAATATAAAGTCATCAAATTTATTTCAGCCTTATTTTTTATATTAATTTAAAACCGATACTAAGTTAAATTTACAGTTTATTACGAAGGTCAAATACAATCATTTGCCACGGCCTGAAGTTTCTGAATATCAGTAACAATTTGAGGTTGACGCTTAGGTAAACAAGTAGTAGCCCATTCCCGCTTTACAATGACGACCCTCATAATTGGATTATGAGCTCTATATACGAGTGCTCCTTGTCCGTTTGCGTGTGTGTGACTAACTAGCACTGTATTTAATTATCAAGCAAATAACTTTTAAAAACAAATGTAATATGTTCACCTGCATTTAAAATGCATGCGTCATTTTAGGTATTGTCATTTCATTTTAAATTAGTTTTCATGTTTAGACATTATCGGAAAAATCTCTACCCCCCTCCCCCCGCTCACCAATATTGTTGTACCATAATACTTATCAAAAAACGTGGTATAGTGCGTTTTGGCTCTTTAAAAGTACACATCCTGCAATGTATTAATCGTAATTTGACGTATGTTGTTCTTGAGTTTCAATGGGCAATACTTTTCCATTGAATATGACGACCCACAATATTGGTTTATGAGAACTATATATTAATGTACTTATCTGTGTGTGTGTGACTTATAAAGCATGTGCAGCATAATGATTATCATAAATGTATTAATATCAATGAGAATTGTATTCAATTATCAAACAAACCGCATTACAATAAATACATGAATATTGGTCAGCTTCAGTAAAGTTAAATGCTTCATTCAATGTATGCTCATTTCATGTTACATTGTTTTTCATGTATAGACAGTATCGGGTAGTCAACCTCTCTTCAACAATATTGTTGTACCAGCATACTTGTCAAGCAAAGTAGCCTTGTGTTTGTTTGGTTCTTTAAAAAAAAATCTACTGCAATGTATAAACCGTATGTTTTACATGTTTTTCTCAAGTATCAATGGGTCAATACTTTGCCAGTGTATGCATTAATTCCGATGAAAATATTCATTCTCAAATACTATATGTTATGATTTGCCATCGCGTCTTTATTTGGTTACAGCGCAGTGTATTTTGCAACAAGTGCGCTTTCCACGCGTGGAACTTGACGGGTGACAGTATAAATGTCTCGCCTTTATTAACACACGGGTTTTACATGGCGTTCATGTCTATTGAATAATAAAACCTGTATATATGCTTACAAAAGGATTTGTAGCAGCAAAAATTACCACGTGGCTGTAGGAAAAACTGTGTAAATTATTTCTATAAATGTATATGATGAAATCTCCATGTACTGGAATTTCTACTGCGTAAAATTGTTAAAGGTTATTGTTTTCTGAATTTACTCGCCCTACACAATTATTTCCACAATTTGCATTTGAACTTTTAGAGTATATTTACATTAATTATTTAGAGTGAACATGTCTGCTGATGATGCCCGAAATCGCCTTTAATGTACTGTTGATTTTACCGGCTAACGGCTTTTTTTCATGCAAAATAATATTCTCCAGTTACCCCCGTCTTCACAAGCATGCTTGCAACCGATTGGATGGTGATCACCACAGTTGGAAATTACCTCAGAAATTCTCGTGACACAGCTGTGCAAGCCAACAAGAAGTCCTCTGTAATGTGGCTTGAATATTCGATATGATGAATGTCAAGCTATCTCATAACAGCTGATTGTCCGTTATTCCATGTGGCTTTTTTGCGATTGTGCGCAAAAATAGGTACCGGGTGCTCTTTTAAAGTTGGTAGACGCGCTTCCGTAGCGAATGATAACGCCAGTTACCACAGGGAGATCAGCGGCTGCCCGATTGTTGTCACGTGAAAATATATAGTTTTCGCCACGACACTTTCTATTGTTCCGATCTTTGTTTAAGTATATATCTCTGTTTTAATATAACTCGCGATATAAACTCCGCCTTTCACACCTACGCATGCGCAGTGCTAGTAAAAGGTCGTATTTTTAACTCCGACTTTTCACCCGTACGCATGCGCAGAGTGCTACATCCCTATTAAAACCTAAGAATTCCAAACACTCCGTTTCAGCCATTAATCACTCTCCTAGCTTGGATTGTAAGAGATTAATCCATAAAACAACCGGATTGTTAGAGTTTAATCGCTGCAAATATTCATCCCTTAGCAACCCCTTATTTGGGGAAGAAAATCCTTGCCTAACGGTCATAATAACGTCAAAGTTGGCATGATTTTGTATCTTTAGTTATTACAATCAAACAATGATTAATCTACATCATGAGCGAAATTAAATATGTGTATACATATATTACTATATAATACGTATTATGTATAATCACACTTGTGCATTATTAAATATTCGGACGCTGACCCTTTATTTTATTAATGTCTTATACCTCTATAATATATTTCACTTCTTAACTCCGCACATTTTCAAAATTGATTTAACCCACACGTATTAAATACTATTTTCTTTATTTAAATGTTAAATCATTGATGAACAACGTCCATTTGGATTTATTTAAATAGGAATATCCTTAATGTGTCAACACAATACCGATCTGTTTCAGAAGTATTAAACCGGGATCAGGATGATTATGTATTGATTAACAGTTTGTGCAAACAAGCATGCAAATCGTAAAATAACAATTAGCTCACATGGTATGGTTGTCAATAATATAGAAATGCAATCTTTACATTATTTTTGTAAAAACAAGTTGCTCCAACCAAACCTTAGCAGTTAACCGTTAACATTATTTGCATGTTTAACGCATCGTTCATTTTTGAGCTGGTGTTGTTGCTGTATTTGACACAGAAAAACTCATCTTATTGTACTGTTACATTATATTTAAATGTTGCATATAGCCATAATTTGACACAATTTGTTTACTGCAACGTTTCTTTACTTAGCATCAAAAGACTTCGTCTTGTTTACAGAAGGCAAAACGTATGTCAATTGTGTTCATGTATTACAAGTTTGTGTTTGTCCCCGCAACAAATACAAGCCTGCATCAAACACGCGATACAAATTCAACATGGAGCCCCTATATGTTTGTATTCCCCACCTCATGGATCATCCCAACTTTTTAAAGAGTAAAATTTGACTATCAGATGCATAATTGCATGGTTAAAAAGGCGATCAAAGACGCACATGTTAAGAATGTCACGTGTAGCGAAAAATATAGACCTACATCAAATAAGAGACACAAATGTAACATGGAACATGGAACTTCTTTATATTTGTATTCCACACCTCGATTATCATAGCAACTTTCTGGTTTAAAAGGCAAACAAAGACGCACATGTTAAGAATGTCACGTGTAGCGAAAATTTAGAATCCGCATGATTGCATAGTTTTGTTTTTGAGTGGTGTGTATACTTTAAAGCCACACACCTTGAAATTAAATACATGTTAATCAATGCATATAGATGCAATTTGAAAGTGTGCACCATTGTCATTAAATCTATAGCCTATTTCAAAGTGTTAAAGCGCACAAAATACGGATTTCTACCTTGTAACAACCAGATATATTCTAAATTAGCATAGATAACAAACAAAGCTTCAGCCTAGTTAGCAAGTAATTTATATTTTTTTCAAACAGTACCGTTCTTAAAACCGAAAGTAGGATTTCTATACAACCAGGTATGCGTCAATTGCGACAAACGCGAATATTTTTAAGTTTTAAAGCGCAAAAAGACGGATTTCTAACATGTAACCACCAGATACATTCTAATTGGCATATACACAATTAAATCTTTAGCCTAGTTAGCAAGAATTTGATTATTTTTCAAACTATAACGCTTTTAAATCCGAAAGTATGATTTCTAGACGTATACGTCAATTTCGACAAACGCGATTATTTTTAAGTTTTATAGCGCACAAAAAACGGATTGCTAACGTGTAACCACCATATATGTTCTAATTGGCATAGATAAAATATGTTTCTTATTTATACTTAGATTTACTATGCCAAATAAATTGTGTTGCTTTTAACACGTTTGCACACAACCGCTCATGTAGACTGCGGTGTACTGTTTGTGCCAATTTGTTTAATGGTGTACTTGTTGTGTAATTTCAAAACTTACGACAAGTAAAAATGTCTCGACCCGATGCTTTGCTGATAAGGTGTATGTTAATTGAAATGTTATTGTTCATGACTTAATCAGTTTACGAGTTCAGTGTTAAATTCACATCGATTCATTAGGACGCCATGTGACCAGGATCGAGCCCAGCTTAATTTCAAAATGATAGTTAAAGCCATACATGTTTATTCAATTTAAGCAAATTTATGGGAAAAAAACAAAATTGACTTTTAATGTATTTACTCAAAACGTTTAATATCCGGCGTTTCTTAATATAAATAGAAATGTTACAATCCACTTATACATACTTATTTTCGGTCATCTGCATTTTAGTTTGATTTATAGATTGAATACATAATTTACAACTATAAACACATTTTGCTGCAGCAATGTTCTCGAAACAGCAGAAGCGTGATGCCTCTCTTGGCAAATGACTGGGATTGACCCTCATCTCTAAAACTAAAAATACATTTTCATATTGTATGTTTAACATGATAATTTTTTTCAGATCGTAGTTTTGAGACTTATATAAATTAAAAACAGATATGACTTTGAACGGAATATATCCGTGTAAATTTGAGTATTGCTGCAAACAAACACAGAACGTGAAGGAAAATAAAACGTACAGTATAAAGTTTACACAATGGTAATGTCTTATATGATATCGTTCCAATGTGCAGTGTATTCTCTTAATTGTATTATATTCAATATTTTTTTAAAGGTTACCGTTTTCCATGTTTTTACTATTATTTCCGCACGAAAGCATACTCATTATGTATAACCAGTTATGGCGCGCATTGATAAAACAATAAAACCTTCTTGGGCAATGTTCTCAGCAACACCACATTTTCCGATACTGGAATCTTCGAGACGCCCGCATTGGTATAAAAAAGGTTGCGTCGTTGAAACAGTCGCGTTTAAAATCGGCGATTAAATCGTTATGTACATAAGCATAGTTGATCTAATAATCGGCTGTTTTACTTGCTCAAATGTTTTGAACGTTTTCCATTAATAAGAGAAAATAGGACAAAGGAACCACATGTAACTTACTCAAATCGGAGACAGGTTCTTTATTTTGTGGATAAGTCATTAGATGCTGATGCTTATAATTCAAAAGAAGGCAAAGAGGTAAGAAAATTGTCAATTATATGTTGTTCATTTTCATATAAGGTATAATGAGTTCACACACAAATCGCAAGTAAAATGTTTTTTACATCAATAATAATATATATTAACATACAAAGCAATAATACGAATGCATAGCTCATATGGAAAAAAAACAAGTTCAATGTTTGAGGCTTGAAAAAAAAACAATTAACCGTTATACTTGGCGATACGTTTTTTGTTAGCGTTATTGTCATATAAATATCTAAAAGGTTTCAGCCATTTGATGTTTAATTATAAATAAAAAGGTAACGACTGCTTGCGTGCATCTTGTATATACTTTAATCGGTAATTATTTATTTAGCGAACGCATTTTCTTCAACCATGACCCTGCATTAAAACACCATTACAAACACGTATTGGGTTCATTAAATTTGTCGTGTAAGCACACATGCTAATATTATAAAAGCAAAAGTTTGAGGTACATTGTTTGATCATGCTTGCTTTTTAAATTGGTGTCATACCTTTAATAAATTAATGAATTATGAACAAATAATATTTTTTATTGTCTACTTCGTGTACATAAGACTGCAAATAATATGAGTCATGTATAACTATGAAAAGTGTGTATATTACTTATTTAGGCGTATTTAACCAGCTTAAGTTATACGTCGATACATTCGTTTAGTAATATATAATTTATTGAACGAATACACATTTTGTTGACCTGAATTATTGCACTGTTGTAGTTTTTATTTTTTTATTTTAAAGAAAACGTAACGCCCCTACATAATGACGCACTTCAGCATTTCAAACCTGTCGGAAATGACCACCTCGATGGAAAACTACGCTTTACGGAATATAAATAATACGACTAACGAAAGAGACTTACAGCCTGTTACGAAATATGTACAGCTTTTGATCATACCAATACTTTGCATCATCGGGCTAATTGGAAACTCTTTATCGACCGGAATTTTCATGCACAAATCACTGCGGAACAATTCTTGCAGCATCTTCCTTGCCGTCAGGGGACTATCTGACAACGGCTTTCTGACAACTCTTCTAATTATCTGGATTTCAAGAGCGTTTCGGTTGCAGTTGGGATCTACACATGGCGCGTGTCGAATAATCATATTTCTTACATACGTATGTGGCTTTATTTCCGTGTGGATGGTTGTGTTTGTGACCGCAGAAAATTACATTCGAATATGCCGACCTTTCGTCGTCAATCGCTTATGCACACCGACAAAGGCTAAAATAATTGTGGCTGTTTTAGGATTAATAGCTGTTTGTTTGTATAATTTTCCTTTCTGGGCAATGACGCCTTCGACGTGTTTGGTTTATTCAGGCCTCGAAAATATCATACAAGGACTTGTTTACACAGACACCGTATTAACACTAGCCATACCATTTGTGTGTTTATTCTTGCTAATGACGGCAATAGTTTGTGATCTTGTGAAATCTTACAAACGTCGAAAACATCTAAGAGCGCCTAACGCGAGAAAAAACCGGAATCCAATGGCGACAGTTACAAAAATGTTGTTTGCTGTGACGCTCTCTTTCTTTGTGTTGAATTTACCGTCACATGTTAACAGATTGCGACTGATGATTTTACCACTCATTGGTATTCAATCTGGCGATGAGTTTTCTTCCTTGGATCAAGCGGTGGAACAAATAACACTGTCGATATACTACCTATCCTTAGCCTTCAACATACTGTTGTATATCGCGTTCGGCAGCAGATTCCGTTGTGTTTTTATTGACGTCTTTTGCTCAAGATGCAAGAATCACCTGCTGTGTCTGACATCAATCAACAATGATAAGCGATTGGCTGAGCAGTCTACTTCAGTCATGTTAAAACATCAAGGGTTTGAAGTTTTGCCGATGCAACAGTACAAAGACCAATGTGACGTAAGAAACGAGTGTTAAAACTGGATTATAAAATATGTAATTATGTTTGGACGAATTATGTCAATTCGTAGTAAGTGTGTGTGTGTGTGTTTGTTAATACAGACGGATATATGTCCTATACTGTTACATAACATACATACAAGGACTAGTTTAATGACTCTCCAAACGCATGTAAACCCTTCTGTGTATATTATCAAAAGACTAGTGTTTTAAACAGCTAACCATGTTATGTCATGTGTATGAATATATTTTTTTCCAGTTCTGTAAATAGAGTTCTGCTTAGTACAATTGATGATTAAAACGAAATAATGTTTTCCACTTGTGTTTTCGTCTCATCATTGTTCGCATGAATTTTAATAGTATATTGATCAAATACAGATTTGAACAGTACACTCAAATATATGTATCTTTTAAACAACGATTGATTCTGGTATCCGGTTGATCCGATTCGATCCCCATATATTTTATGAAACTAAGTGAATCCCGGAACGTATTCATACGTACAATGTATTAGTATGTCGATTCTTGATATGAACCCTTTTTTACACATATGCCATTAAAGCGAAACGTTGGTATGTTTTTGTTTTCTTACGCGAACAAATATGTATATTGCGATACATTCATCATGCCGACCTTATTTTGTTTCACTGTTTCATATTAACATGTTAAGCGTTAAGGTTTCAAAATGAAATACAGGCGATTTAATGTTACATTGTATATATTAGTCGCGTTTCACGTTTCATGAACACTGATTTGTAAATGATTGGTTCTGGACTAAATGAGGGATTCGAAGCGTCATTAAACTGCTGTAAACTTTTTCAGTTTACCGGTGGAATTTTGTGACAAGAGCTTCGAACATTTGAACATTGAATGTCTTATAGTTTGTATCGTCCTGTATTGTTCATGCAATCGGTCACTTGGTCTCTTTTGAATAACAATATCTGGTCTGATTGTGTTTCTTGAGTTACCTGATTCCTATATACCATTGTACCCAACAAAAACATAATATGTTATACTTTAGTTATTCGTAAATGGAAGGCTTGCGTTAAAATTGTATAGGCACAATTATCAGAACATTTTAGTGTGCATGTCTCAATAACATTAAATAGTTACAATATCACAACGCATTATAGTTGAAAGACATACGGAAATTTCAAAAACACTTCAGCCACTCTAGTAATTAATGTGTTAATGCGTGTTATTTTCTTTCATGATTAAACTAATAATACTATAAGCCTGATCAAACACAACATGCAATAGGAAATGAAATATCAAACACCATTATTACAGAATGCGAGAATATTAACTTTTATTTAGATCTCGCATTACTTGTCCACTGGAATGAAATAATCAAATGGATGATCAATGGACACATGCACGTTACATCAGTTGGACCGGTTGTTTCAAAGCACAATAAATGCCTTTCACAAAAGCTCATGCCGTTTAAATTCTCTATTGGCTTTTGTTTATCAATCATTGCGATGTATATTACATATCGGAAATGAGTTTCAAAGGATTGGACAATTATATAATTCAGTGCGTTAGACGGATGTAATAAATACCCTAGGATTCAACAGCATATGACCAGTGAATAATTTATGTGTTCCGACGATTGATTGAAAACCTTGATAATCAATTCGAGACTAGACCGTTTAACTCTTATACATTAAGTAGCATTGACATTATGATATACTTCAAATATACCTTTTGAATATACACATGAAATGTTGTTCGCAAATATTTCGAACTAAGTATAGTGTTTTCTTGTCCCTGTATTTTCGCGATTGTTGGAAGATTTTGCTATTGTTAGAAAATAATTATAAACCTTAATCAGCTTCAGTAAATTGCAAACACTAATCAATGCGTACTTTGCCACCAGCACGCAGAAGAGAACGTTATACTATGGTATGCCTGTATGTCGTTGTGCGTTTGTGTTAGAATAATAATACAAAACGATACCAACGGCTATGCTAATGACTCTCCGAAAAAATAAAAGTAAATATGATAAACGTATTAGTGATCCTGAAACGCACTGTGTTCGTGTGTGTCGGTACACATTTTGATCTGGGCCGTAAGTGATACGATCACAGATAATTATGGGTATGTTTTACACTAAGTATTCATTATTACAAGCGTTCTGAAGTTGATTGGAGTTATTGGTTATTTGTTATTGATTTAATGCATACGATACGAGTTTAAGTGACTTGGACTTGAACAGATCTGCGTGTGTTGCTGATGAAATATCAATAACAATACTCGTTAACACGTAGACAAATCGCGTGTACAAATGCCACAACATCCGATTAATTAACCTCTCATGTTCTGTTAGAGATTGACGATACGTTTATGCCCTCGAATCGCGATGGGTAACCATTATTTAATTTGTATACGAAACGTATTATTAAACAAGCACATTTTTAACATTATCACATGTTGAAAACGCTTTTACTTCCTCTATTGTATAAATAACAAGTGATGTGTTGTGTTAAACTTAATCTAATAGGCAAACGAGGTTTTATTGTTACACTCGACTTTACTAAAACGAAACACGTTTAAATGAAACGTGGGATACCTACTTATAGTCTGTTTTATGTGCATTTTGTTTTAAAGGGGCCTTTTCACAGATTTTGGCATATTTTGAAGTTTGTCATTAAATGCTTTATATTAATAAATGTAAACTTCGGATCTTAAAAGCTCAGTAAAAAATCAAGAATAAAATTTAAAAAAAGGAAAAAAGTAGCCGGTACCAGGGTTCTAACCAGTTACCCCCGGAGTCCTGGAGTTAGTCTGAAGTAAAAACGATGTAGCCCTCTCGGCTATTCCGCCAGGTATACACAGTAAAAGTATGTTATACCTTATATAAGCAATCTTCGTAGTTTCGTAAATTTAAACGACAACAACAGAACTTTCCAAATTATTCAATCGTTTCGCGTTGCAACGCTTTATAATTTTTAGGTTTTCAAATCGTCAAAATATACATATAATGGCTATATTGGACTATGGTAAATGTTCGGTTATACTGTTTCCTCACAAATATCATAACTAAAACGAAAATTTGCTAATCTGAAACAACTTTTTTCAATTTTGTCAATTTACCAAACCGTGAAAAGATCCCTTTAATAATATTCTGAGATGTGTAGTGTAAGATTCAAACAAATTTTAAGTTCGTATTCGAACTCCCAAATATGTATATGTTGACCATTCTGAGGTTGATGACTCTTTAAAATGGAACATCCCTTCCTCAAAGTGGCCCTCGTGGTGATTTTCCGCTTTGGTGTGCACTTGGAGGAACCCTCCTCTTTCCGAACCTGAGAAAGAAATTGTTTGCCATTATGAGCTGTGGATGTTTTGCAAAACAGCTGATTGCTCTTAAGATGCCCAACCTGACCAGGCTGAATAGGGGCCATGGGATTAATCAGGCGACCTTCACGATGGACTACGCTGGCATCAAACAGACTAGAACTATTGCTGGGACCCTGGTTGACAACATGCAAAAGAAAAAATAATGAGGCAAGGCTAGATCATCTTTAAGATGCTAGACTCACAGCAGTAAGTAGGTCATTCTACAAAAGATGCCATTAGCTTAGGGCTTGACAGATGCCATCATTTAGGCATTTTCAGGCAGCATTCCAAACAAATCGAAAGGCTAAAATTAGAGCAACACCATGAAGGCAAACAGCCCAGCGGGGGCAGAAGAAAAACTGTATGTGTTTGACATACTGGAATTCAAAGATGGCCCCTTCACTTACAGACGTTCATTAGACAGATTATCTTATGGCGCACTTTGACACGAATAGTGACCGTACCACACTGGATTATGATCATGCCGAGAAAGTCTTGCAATACTAGGAATGATGTGAATTGTTCATATTATATCAATATCAAAGTGACTAAATAAAACATTTGAGTAGTGTGTGTCTTTTATACACATAGTTGTGTACACTTTCTTAATAAGTCGTTTAGCATAAAGAGACCGTACGATTTATGAAGCTTAACATTAGCAATGTTAAACAATACTAGGCAAACTGTAGGAAAAGCTTATGAATACCAGGTGGAAGGTACAGAAAAATGCAACGGTGTGCGTCTTTTTTTCATGTTTAATGAGATGGGCCGTTTTCAATATACAGAGTCTTGTTGAGGTGTGAAATTCCTTCTGTTATTAGTGGTAAATAAATAGTTAATTGTTATGATTTTTTTCTAATGGAACGTTATATACCAAATTATAGTATTGTTACTGATTATCAAGTCCCAAACGATAGGATTAAAATGTTTAACTTCGTTTGATGCTGTTTGTGTTAATACATGATTACACAGTTTCAGCAATAGTGCAAGAATTGAGAAAATAATCAACGTAATATACACACAATTGATTGACTCTAAGTTTTCTTAAATAATATGCAACCACATTCATAAGAGAAACACAAAATATACATATCCAATAATGGAACTTGAGCATAATAGTATATATTTTATCTATACCACACAATAAAACAAAAAATAAAAAAGTATGTGTTAACAGCAATATTAGCAGTAAAACAAATTACATATGAAGCAAACGTTTTATAATAAGTGATAATTTGGTCAGCGCAATACATAAAAATGGTGAGTTCTGTGTATTTGGTTTCTGCATAAACACACTATATAAGTTCGTATCGTTCACTGTGTATCATTATTTTCGTAATTATGTATAGCAACAACGAACCCATTTTCATTTCATACAATCTAATAAAGATAATATGCACAATATAGCAAACAATACTACATCTGCCATAGGTTGGCGTGTACGCAATTCCAATACAATAAAACACATCAAATCACCTTTAATACCCTCTTAAATTATGTCCAAAGTAACACCATCATGATTTATATTGATAAGGAGCAAATGGGGAGATGTTAACGATAAATCAAATAAAAATAAATACGTACTTCACAAGGCATAACGTCACTTTACCTTATATTTGTTTTATATAGCGGTCATAATCATTGTATTAAAACAACAAAACAATGTCTCCGAAATGAATCACAGCTGTGCTACATAAATAATAAGTAATTCACAAGGCATTACGTCAAATAACCTTATATTTTTATATAGCGGACATAATCATTTTATTTGAAAACAAAACAATGTGTCCGAAGCGTGTCACAGCTGGTATGTTTTATCATGGACTATAACAAATTGCGCTTTAAATGACTCGCGTATCATTAGAAAGACTCATCGCATAATAGACATGCATTCAGTAAATTTACTACGTGAAGCAATTTGATTAATGCATGTTCTTGCGGCAGTAATAATTATAGCGCACTTGCCGGTTTCTAGTCTTCCAATATTTAAACAAAGTATTTAAAAAATGTTACACCACGGCACGGAGTTCATGCTCTATACACGATGAAGTATTTGTTTTAATAACGACGACATATTTAATATCAAAAAGTTAATTCATCAGCAGAGAGATATGCAATAAAGATGTATCAACACATACACGAACGTTAACCTATTTTTGGTAGCACGATACATTTTCTTTTCCAGTACTATTTAATGTTCGCAGGGGAAAAAGAGTCCATTCCATGTTCTAAAATCGCTTTCGGGAAAATAATAAAACACTAATGCAGTGCGTAAGGAGGAATAATGAATGTACCGAACATTTAATTGTATTGAACAGATTCTTGTTTTCAATGTAAAGTTTCTTCTTGTATTTGAGATTTGTCACCATTGATATCCAACGACACATACATTTTCGCAATGACTTCTTAATAATTTAAATTGACACATACTGTTTAACACGCACATACCATTCTAAGTCGTCTATGGAAGCATCCCCATTACAAAGAATGCGTATGTCAGAATAGATTCAAGACTGAGACACTATAGTGTGTACCATACCCGAAAATCCATGGTTTTCCTCCCATGGAAATAATTAATATATTGGGCAGATTCAACGAAACCTTATTTAAGGTTAAGGTACACACTCGAGAGAGTACTTAGAAATACGAATACAGTTTTCAATATAAAAACGACCTTCTTTGTGTTCACATAACGGAATGCATGACAAATTAATTGTGTTAAGTGTACGTATGTCATTGATTCCTTATTTTGAAGGATTTGCGTACACGTTTTAAAATAGTGTGTACCCAAATATCTCGTTCTTTTAATCTCTGTCATAATAACTATGAGAATTACCAGTTAATACCAGCTACTTGTGTTGCAGTTGTCTTTGAACAATACACATTTAAGGCATGTATGGTGAGTTTAAACCAATATAAAAATAATACACACAAAAAATACTTCGATTTTATTATGACTCTTCTATATGTACCGCTTATATTGTTGCTGAATTATTTAACGTTACATACAAACACGAAAATATTTTTAGTTGATTAATTTAGAATGCTAATGCAGTTTTTGTATCAAAATTTATGTTTTAAAATTCAAGAATAGTATACACCGATCAAGACAATCCGTCAATGCATGTTTTTCCAATCGACCCTCCACCTACTTAAATGATAAAATTGTGTACTTTAAATGTTAAAGGATTAAACAATACAGACAAACGAATAAAAGTCTTCAAATGGTTAGACGAATTTTTTTTTAGTATATGCCTTTTACAAGAATGTCATTTGACACCTACTTTAGCACAAACTTAAAAAGATGAATGGGACGGAGAAATCTATCTCAGTGGAGAACATACTAATAAACAAGGCATTGCCTTTCTGATAAAAAATAATATAGGGGTCACAGTCGATAACTTTAAGGAAATAATAATTGGCAGACAAGCAAGTATAGATATCAAAATAAACGAAACACAAATAACATTAATCAACGTCTACGGCCCTAACATAGACGATTCCACATTTTACGAAACATTACAATCCTTTATAATTAATAACCAAGATAAAAATATTATAATCGGTGGTGATTTCAATACTCTCCTGAACCCCCAAATAGATAAAAAGAATGGAAACCTTTATACTCATACTAAAATAGAAACATTTTAAATAACATAATTGAAAACTACAATATGATAGATATATGGCGTACAGTATACCCAAACGAAAGCAAATTCACCTGGCACTCAAACACAAAACCAACAATATTTTGTAGATTAGACTATTTTTTAATATCTGAATCACTTTGTAACATTATTGAAACATGTTACATAAAACAAGGTTTTATGACTGACCACTCTCTAGTTGAACTTAAACTGCACAATATACAACCTGAAAGAGGCCCAGGATACTTTAAAATTAACATCAGCATCCTATTAGATACACACTATCAAACACAAATAAAACAGGGAATATTAAATACAGTTCAAAATAATAAAGATGCAAACTCAAATACCTTATGGTAAGTAATTAAAGGAAATAAACGTAACACAACAATTAGATACACATCATTTTAACAAAAAAGAAACACACAAACTTGAAACTGAAACCATCAAAAACATTGAAACACTTGAAAAACAATTGCATCAAACAAACACAAATGATACCACCGACATTGAAAATGAAATAACATTAAAAAAAACAAATATAAGATGGAATCTATCATACACATCTCAATGGAATAATACTAAGAGCGCGTGCACAGCATGTTGAACATAATGAAAACAATACAAAATATTTCGCAAACATTGAAAAAAGTAGAAGTGAACAAAAAACTGTACATAAATTAGTAGTCAATGGCAAAGATATAACAAACAGAACTCAAATACTAGAAGAAATACGTTTATTTTTCGAAACCCTCTATAAACGAAAAAAAGTTGAAAATAACACCGTTTTTAAAAATACACATCACGCTTTAAACCAGGAGGAAAAACAACTGTGCGACGGATTGCTTAATGAATATGAATGTGGATCAGCCCTAAAATAAATGCAAAAGAACAAAAGCCCAGGATCTGATGGCATCACAATCGAATTGTATAAAATATTCTGGAATGATATAAAAACACATCTCATTAATTCACTAAACTATTCATTTAACAACGAACACTTAACTACGCTACAAAAACAAGGTATTATATCACTTATTCCAAAACCTGAAAAAAACTTGGAATCCTTATCTAAGGCGCCCGATTAGTTAACTAAACAATGATTATAAAATTGCAACTAAAAGTATATCTGGTTTCATAAAAGGACGTTACATTGGTGAAAACGTTCGTCTTATCCAATTTCAACAATTCAACATAATCCTGGTCTAATATTCTTTGCAGACTTTGAAAAGGCATTCGATTCGCTTGATCATTCATTTATGTTTTCTTGCTTAAAAATATGAATTTTGGTGAAAGTCTCATTCAATGGGTCAAACTATTCTAAACCGATATTAACAGTATAATCATCATCAATGGCTTCTTTTCAAACAGTTTTCACATCGAACGAGGGGTTCGACAAGGATGTCCACTCTCATCATCGCTATTTATTATTTGCATCGAGTATCTATCACATCACATCCAATCAAATAAACACATTAAAGGCATATCACTAGAACTTGACGAAGAAATCACACAATCCCTATTTGCTGACGATGCAACTTATTTTTTAAATAACAATTACGATTTTTTCCATAACCTAATAGAGTCGCTAACCCGTTACGGACTGACATCTGGTCTTAAACTAAACAAAAGTAAATGTACTGTGCTACGAGTAGGTAAATTAAAACAAAGTAATGTTCAATATAAAAAAGAAATGAACTTTAATTGGACATCCGATGAAGCCACAACGTTAGGAATTACATTCACAAATAATGAAAAGGATACAGTTCTTAAAACATACTACCTAAATTAAAGAATTTTAAAAACTGCTTAAAATCATGGCATCATCGTAAACTTACACTAATCGGAAAAAACACAGTATTGAAACGTTTGCACTTCCTAAATTAATATATGTATTAACAGTTCTCCCAAATCCACCAAATGATGTTATTAACGATATAAAATCAGCAATATTTAATTTCATATGGGACGGTAAGCCTGATAAAATAAAAAGAACTCAGTTAATTCAATCTGTAGAAAATGGAGGTATCCAATTAACGAACATTGACTCATTCTTGAATGCAATCAAATGCAGCTGGGTTAAACGATACCTAGATAATACCAATACGAGTAAATGGTAAATGGAAAACATACTACCAGAAAATCCTAAAAAAATATGGTCACTCCGTACTCTTTGAATGTAACATCAGCAATACTATCTTACATGAAATTGCAAACGAAAACATATTTATGTCTGATGTTCTATCAGCGTGGAGTGATGTCACTCATAACTTAGAAACCCAAACCAGCAGTAAAACAATTTTATGGAATAATAAAGACATAACTTCAAACAATAAGACGTTTTTCTATAAAGATTGGTTTGAACGAAGCATTAAATATGTCGACCAATTATATGACTACAGAATTAAGGATTTCTACTCTTTTGATAATATATGCTTCATATACGGAAAATAATTTTCTGAAGTACTACACACTAATCAAAAGCATACCCATACATATTAAATCTGAAATCAATACAAATAATACACCATGTACTCAAACAACATTTGTAGAAAACATACCTAGAAGAAAAAACAAAACAAATACAATATATTACACACTACAAATTCAAAACCCTACAGAAAACTCCAAAATCAAAAATAAATGGCAAGTCCTTTTTGGAGAAAATGAACTTAATTGGAAACACATATTTACCATGCCATATAAAGCAACTATTGAAAGCACACTGAGAAATTTTCAATATAAATACATCCATAGAATTAAAGCTACAAATAAATATCTCTTTAAATGCAAATTATCTAACTCAAATTGTGTGACTTCTGCAGTGAAAACATTGAAACTATAGAACATCTTTTTTGGGAGTGCAAACACATCCAGCCTATTTGGAGTCAGTTAATATCTTTTCTTGAACAACATCAACTAAACGTTAAACTATCTTTCTTAAATGTAAGTTTCGGAATTAACTCATTGAAATCAATAGACTGTAATAATATTGTGAATTTTATGGTTATATTGATGAAATATTTTATCTTAAACATGAAGTACAAAAAACATGTACCAAATTTTAATTGTTTTGTCCAAAGTCTTAAACTAAAAATCCAGATTGAGATAGAAATAGCCATCAGTAATGACACATTACAAATCTTTGAACAAAAATGGAATCGGATTAAATTCTCATAATGCTTTGTCCACTTATATACATTTCACTCTAATCTTAGTTTACCTATCTAAAATAGTTATGTTTATTTTTTTTATTTTTTCAATCTGACAAGATCATTGTGAATATACAACAAAACACACAAGTCCAGTATGCTTTCTTCCGACTTTATACAACTCATCATTTTTCATAACTATCCCTCTGTAGTTCTTTTCTTTTCTCTCTATAAACACATATATATATATATATATATATATAAATAAATAAATATATATATATATATATATATATATATATATATATATATATATATATTAGCATATCTTGTATAACATGTCTGAACTTTATTGCTTTGTACAATCACTATGTTGTATGATCATATACATGTTTACATTATATGTATTTTATTGAATAAAAAAATGTTTTTCCAATCGAGGAAAATAAAGTAATTCGTATTTATACGCTACATACCTACATTTTAGCCTACACATACAATATTAAATGTTTGGATGCTATCAACAAATGAAATAAATATACATTGCTTTTTTATTATTTGTTAATTTCTCAAAATAGTGGTTCAATGTTCAATGACAATGACAAAAATAATGAAAATAAATGTAAATATATGTACATAATACAATAAAGAAACGAGATAAATGTTTGCTTATGTGTATACATGCATGCAATTAACCCTGAACATGTTAGAGATTAGTGACCATTTTGATTGTTGTATATTTTACGTATATGTCACATTCAAGTCAAAAATATTTTCAAAAATAAAATTGCCTTCATTGTGATAGGTGTAGGTATTATGGATCAAAGCTAATTACAGATTTATTCTTCTGTATCAACGTTTGTTTGTAACGCATAAACAATAATTCCAGTTAGATGACATTTAATGTCAAATTGGTGGTCAAAACACAAAACTAAACGTGTATACGTTTCGTCAATATTCTTACATATTGTTTGCGTTTATTAGGCATTATGGATTGTCATAGTCGGTAAACTATGATAAATTGAGATTACATTGAAAGGAAAGGCAGAGCAAATAACCCTTTTGTGAAAAAGACTTTCATTAATGCTTATGCTGCCAATGTGGTTTATGTATTTTTGTTTTCGGAATCGATTCCCGAAGCGAACTGTATAATTGATGTCTAATTTTCTGTAAAAAAACATACTTTATATACGAAATCAGTTTAACATATATAGCAACTTCAGTAAATCCCACACATAATATAAGTAAATTATACCACATAAGTATATAAATTCACATATGGGAAGATAAATGTTTGATCAAATTAATATACATACTCGCTTTAACTACGTAAAAAAATTCGTTACCTTTTTCGTTAAACGCAACGGACATGACGACTTCGTTGGAATAATAATGCTTAGCTCAAACCACGTCGCACCATTAATTTTGTTTTGATTTGCTCTAAAATAAACCACTTTAAAGTGTTTCTCTTTTCTCAAGAACAATACAGTTTCATAACGACAATCGTTGCTGACAAATTACAGAGTGAAATGATTTAATAAATACTATTCCGAATAGAAATAGCATCAAGATAATTCCGGACCTCACATATTGGTCTGTCTTTATATTGTGTAGCCATTATGTTTTTATACTTCTGACAATTACTAACGTGTGTGTTTTTATATAAAATATTTAGCATGTGTTATGTACGCGACTTATTTAGCATTTACGTATGATTCTATTCTATTCTATATGTTTGTATCGTACAATGTGTTTACATGTATGGACGTCATTGACGTTACCCTATACGGTTTATATTACAATGACTTTTAAACAAGACAACACGTATCGAATTTAAATTACTGTATTAACTGTTTGACGAATTTAAAAAGAAATGGAAAAAATGAGAGGATATTCGTAAACAACAGCTCTTCAATTGTGTTCTACGGTATATACCAGCAATGAAAGTGATTAAGAGTGACGCATGGCCATTTACAAAATTAATGATGTCTTGTTGATTTAAAGTCGACAAATTTTGTATTTATGTTATTTCGCATTTAAAACGAAGCCAAAGCAAAAACGACGATTTTATTTTAAAGTAATTTAGTTAATATAATATTTAAGTTTCACTGTTATTTTCACTGTTTGAAAAATGATTTAGCCGGTTGCAATTCGCCTAGTATATCATCTTTGAAAAAAGTTACTAAAAGATTAATATATTTTATTTAAGAAAAATACTTGCCATATGACTATTTACAATTTATCCCGAAAAAATGTATATTGTTTTATCGCGTTGAAGAAGTTTACAAAAGTTATATGCATTTATCCTGTCTCTGTTACAAACATTTACCTTATAAAGCAGGGTCGAATAAAGTAACAGGCAGTACTTCGCATGACCGCGATCTACCGTAAGTACGTATTCATACGCGCCGATTAACAAGTTCGAATATTTGACTCTTGAACTTTATTGAGACGCATCACGAATGTTATCGTTTTATTAAATGATCATATGTTGATTTTTCTTAAAAATATATTACCGAACCAGCTTTCCGTATTTTTAATTTTCATTTACTCGATTTTGCAATTTATGACGTACCTAGTGTGACGTCATTTATCTGACGAAGCATAATAGTATCAGCAAGACTTTCAAGATTTAAGGGAAAATTTTGACTTGGTGGTTTTAAACAGCAATATTCTTTAAACATCGAACGAATCCATAACGTATTTCGAATTGTTTGTTTGTTAAGCATAATTGTTAACTTCGATTGGAATAAAATAACTCGCTCCGACAGGATTGCGATTTCATAAATCATGTTTTGGGTCAGACTCAGACTCAGAGTCAGAGAGTGTTTAGCATTCGATACAAACGGTATAAAGATAGTGTGGTTTAAAAAACATTTCGATAAAGGAATTCAAGAACAGAAAATCAATTTTGATAAATGGATGGAAGAACTGAAATTTGAAGTATATATTGTTGTAACTTTATTGTAAAAGGATTCTATTAAAGTTGTAATTTAGGTAAATACAATTGAGTTTTTGTTTTGATGTTGCATTTTTTTTAAATTTCTGCCAAGAAAATTATCACATTCTCGATTCGTTATATATTTCTTCTAACATGTTCAAAAGGAAAGTATTAAAAGGAACAGTTTGATGTGAAAATATTTTTTACTTGACACAATCGGTAGTTATTCGGTCATCAGGAATGCTGTGTACATGTAGGAGGCCCGACCAAAATAATTATTTATGTCAATTAATCATGTGTCTTTCTTTAATTATTTAGAAAATTGTAAGTTTAAGGTTTAAAATTTCCAAATGCTAAATGAACGGAAGTCAACCATCCCTGACAGTGGAATTTGAGTATTATACAATAATACTACGCTACAATATTTCATAAGAACTAAAGTAACATATACATGATAATGAATGACGATCGCATGTCAAGCAGCTATTATTGCTACGTTTGTTTTTCAATTATAGGAACGAGTGTATTCTCACTAAAAACATATACTGCTCGTCATTATGGATTAAAAGTTATGATTCGAAGTATTAGTATCATACCAAATACAATTGTTGTTTTCAATGTATATTATTTTGTTAAAAAATCGTTTGATGTATTTTCGGTGGGCTATACCGATTAGTGAACGGAGACACGGAAATGATCAAACGTGTTTGAATATGATATGTCTTTAACGACAATAAGGTGGTGCAGATAACATCCTACCGATGTGTTGCTTATACAAGTTTAACAAACAATACCTCTATATTTAAATATCTAAGCAAATGAAAGCAATACACCGTATACATGGCAGTTGTATATGGCGATACAAATGGTATTGTGAGCATTTGAGTATAAAACCTAAATTATCAACACATTTATGTCAGACTCAGTCACTTTGTTCAGTACTCTTCTTAGTACATAAATGTGTCACTAGCTAGGTTGTCTTAAGTTAAACAAGTAATTATTTAACCATGTAAAATAACATATTGACGCTAAACGCTACAGTTGTATGCGTACATATTACTACTAAAACACTAACGCAATTTAAGTTATGTACAATGACATAAATATTTTCGTGTTAACTCGGAAATTCACCCATACATCCAAGCCATGAATTATATTGGAACATCCCAACGAGTGTGTGCATGTTGTTCAAAAGCCATATTGACATACTATTCGCTTCGAATTATTAATCCAAGTAAATATTCTGTTACAGTGTCAACTCGATCGTTCTGAATTACATTGAAGTAAACAAGAGTTCATATAGTACATTAGTATATGGCGGTTATTATATCCCGCCATAGGCGGGGGGATAATGTTTTGGTGTTGTTCGTCTGTCCGTCCGTCTTTTTGTCTGTCCTTCCGTCTGTCTGGCACTTATGTGTCCGAAGCCATATTTTGAAAGCGCATTTGGACGGAATTCATTGAAGTTTGTATGAGTATATATATGGATAAGCGGATGGTGAACGCTATATGCTATGTACACCATTTGTTAATAACGGAGATATGGCTCTTTTCATCTTGAAAATCGCTTAATTTATATAAGCTTAGAGCTTTATCTCAATTACCACATAAGCCAGAGCCATGAAACTTGTGGTAATTGTTGTAAATCACCTTGGGAGCTTCACATTCAACACCAATAATCATAGGGGCTAAGGTGATGTCCCTTTGTATCTTGAAAAACATGGGCTTAAATATAAGCTAAGATCTTAGTCTCCATTAACATATAAACCAGAGCCATGAAACTTGCCGAAGTTGTTCTCAATCACCTGGGGGTGCTCCATATTAAACACACATAATCCTAGGTGATTAGGTCAAGGTCACACATTGTGGTCATAGGTCACACATTCGATGAAAATCAGAATTATTTATTATTTGAGTCATCAATTTACTATGCATCAAGGGATTCTGTAAAAACTGTCCACATGTGTTGTCCATTATCTATCTGAGTATCAGCTATAAGATCCAGATTGCTAGGGTCATGGTAAAAGTCACACACAAAGGTCAAAATCACACATCTTGATTAAATATCCCTTATTTGGTAAAGATTCTACAATACTAAAATTGATTCTAAAAATGTCCTGATAAAATTGTTCCCAATTATCAGGCATTGCAAAACCTATGTGTTCTTTTTTACCAAAGTCAATGTCACACATTGAAGGTCACACATTTGAAGAAATATTAGTATTTAGCCAAAATTTTACTAAGCGTCAGTGGATTATGTAATTAGCGTCCATATGTAATCTCCATATTCTTCCATGATGTCTGCAATATGTTAGATTCATGTATAGGGTTAAAGTCAATGTTCATGTCTACGGTTAAGGTCAACGTCACACAATATACTTCATGTCAGGCCATACGATTTACTTCAAGGGTCAAGCTTACACCAATTATTTATGTAAGGTCGTACGCTTAACCCCTAAACTGATCAGATATTTTTTCCAGAAATATGAATACATCTTTGTACTTGGAAATTACAGATTAGATATTTTGTGTTTCAACAAGGGAGAACATAAAGTCGCTGACTTGATTGTCCTTCTTTCTCTCATAATTTTATTTGGAAGATAATATTGTTTTGGCGTTGTCCGACCGTCCAGAAAACTTTTGTGTCCAGAAGCATATTGTGGAAATCTTTTCGTGCATTTTAATGAAACTTGTTTTTAAATAATTGCAATTCATTTATCATAAAAACTATGCAAACAAGTAATGTTCTATTTTTGTTTGATTTTCCCAAATACTAATGATACACACATGTTTGGCCCATGTTCACCTACCATTACTAATTTCTTGTACATTTATAAAAATTCCCCACCCCCCCCCCCCGCTTAAGGCGGAGGGATATATAATTTGCGTTGTCCGTCAGTCCGTCCGTCTGTATTTTTTTTTAAATTAGCGGAAGAAATTAATTCAACGAATTTGAATGTTATGTTTTACTTTACATCGTGGATTCCTGTGTATGCTCTCGTTTACATTTAAAGGTAATGATGACATAAAAGTCGTAGATCAGCTAACATGAATGACTCCAACATGTTTTTCTTTATATTTTAATTTTTCATAATCATTGTAATTGTCATCAAGACTTGTCTTTTTCATTTATACGAATACTGTTGCCATGTTATTGGACGTCCTTTTAAAACTGAGCCGTGTATTGCGAAAACGGGTCTTATGTCTTAGGAGTTCCGAGTTCCAACTTGTTTTCGTATGTTTCATAATCTTTGTAATTGGCATCAAGACTTTTCTTTTTTCATTTATACGAATACTTTTGTCATGTTATTGAACGTGCTTTTAAAACTGAGCCGCGTATTGCGAAAATGGGTCTTAAGTCTTAAGAGTTTCGACAAGAATGCCATTCGCCTTTTGAAATTTGAAATTACACACTTTTTGAAACTGTATAATTAATTTTGATGTTATTGTGTTATATAGTATGGACACAACTCTTAAATTGTATTGCATTATGTCATTATGCTATGTATTATGGGCCGGAGGCCTTGATTTACTCAATAAACTGGTTTGTTCTGTTCTGTTGTCCAATATTTATGAATGTATATAAACTGAGCAAAAAACATTTTATACATATTTTTCAATATAAATAAAACAAATGGTAAGAAGAACGTGTGTCGAAAAATGCGAAATACGCCAAATATTGAATTTTGAACTGGAAAATGTATATACAGTTGAATTCGCCAGCAAATATATGCATATATGCATATGCATGTACGATGTGAGTCTAAATTTAGTTGAAAGATTCATTTTAAATTCCTGCAACGATATATATTCATACGACACACAAACACTAGCTGTGATCCTCATAAAATGAGGAATGCTCGCTTTAATAGCAGTGACAAACAGGGCCTGTCCAACGGTTACTTACTCTAGAACTATTCATGAAACAGTTAGTGTAATACAAAACACCTGGAAGTATTCCAATAATATTCTATAGCCATAAGAAGGAACACATTTTTAATTATTTATCCTTTTACCAAGCACTTGTCATTTGCAGACTAGATCAATAAATCAGTAAGTTTCTGAGTCTTTGTTACTTTTATTCCTGGCTATACAAGATACGAAGATCGAAACACAATATCACTATATATGAACAATGGTTCAGGTAAATACAAACATAAACGATATATATGGATGTTAACCTCAACATCAGCAAAAATGAAAAACTTTATAAACATTATTATTTAGTAAAATCGCGATGCTTTGGAATTTTTTGTTACTAAGAAGAGTCTCCAAAACACGAGGAACAAATTTATCCTAGTATAATTAAATCGCTTAAGCCACATATTTTCCTACAGTGTCACTATTAGGTCATCGTTATACAATTCCGGAAAGACTCGCTTTTATACGGCTACGTTCTGTCTATTCTAAGATTAATAATTACCATTTACATGAATGTGTTTTATCAGGAGCTTATGAATAATTTGTGGTGTTTCCTTTCACGAGTGGTTGTTCCAAAAATCAATTTAATGTATTGATTTTAAGCTGTTGAAATTATGTTATTTCATACGTTAAATCCACAGTACCTGTGCAATAAACTAAACATTAGAATGATGTATATTATTGAAAAAGCCGATACGGCGTTTCAGATTCTTATATTGAGTTGTGAATTTTAAGTATTTATAGTATTGATATGCAACAGTGTGTCATGTGTGAGTCCAGATTCATACAATTAAAGCAAAAGAGGAACGTAGCAGATTATGATTATTATATGTGTGTGAATTAATAACCCGAACGAGAAAATGCATTTTATTGCTGGGTCATAATTATATGATTAGATATAGATGAATTGCCAGGCATTGATTATGAATCGCCAGATGATAGGTCCTCTGGCTGACTTTTTAAAGTTATTTCACTGCATCCGTTGCAAAAATGCAAACATGCATCGATGCGCTTTATGTTATGCTTAGTATACTATAGCAAAAACAAACTTTTACTTTACATTTACTTACATGACATACCACATACAAAGCATAAACTCAAATTCAAAGGGGTTTGGTTACTAAGACGGTATACCATAATATCTAATTTAGAATGTAAGATTAATATTTGTTTGACAAACACTTTTAAAATAAATATTTTAAAAGCCTAGAATAGGAACAAACGTAGTTAAAACTTATCGTATACGTAACTAATGAAGTTCGCTAACTTTGTGCTTGTATAGTTAACTAGTATATAAAACACAACCGCTGTCCACAGTTTGTTATACACGCCATTTCGATTGCGTCATGTCGCCCTTTAACTTTATTGAACTAATTGAACATTTAAGCAACAGGGGGACATAAGTTCGTTGTGTATGTGGATTATCAAGTTTTAACCAACGGCGCACTTGATAGCAGGAACTAAACATAAATATGTTGCTGCCCCATTCGAAAAACAAATGTTCACGTGTTAATGTGCAAATTAAAGTATACATTATATTGAACAAAGCAAATATCCGCTTTGGATATTGTTCATCATATTTGTATGTTCTCTGAGTCTACTCCTTTTATTAACGTTTCGGCGTTGCGCCTTTATCAAAACATTTTTTTTTAAAACTGTTAACTACGTTTTAATGAAACAAACTTTATAAATCAAACAAAATTAAAAAAATATATTACCAGATGTACCAATAGTTGAATGCAGACGTCAATGAAATATCGGTGATATGTTAAAACATATCACGGCAAACGAAGAAATAATCAAGCGCGTTCAGCAAAGAGCAACATGATTCATTTCAATTTAATAGTATTTGGAATGTTACAAACAACCCATAAAGAGATATTTCTATGAAGCAATCCAACCGAACTGTAACATTTACAAATAAGTGTGCGGTATGTTTGTTATAAACGCAAGAAGATTGCATATTTAGGAGAAACGAGAAGAACGTTGAACGAACATGCCAAAAACATTAGGCTGACGTACTACTCAAAGGGGATAAACAGCCAATCTCGGAACATTTCAAGGGTGCTTCTACGGAAAGCTAGGCGTGACAATATCAGAGCCAGACACATTCGAGTAAGTTACCATTATTACCGACTGATAATGGAATTATTATTCACAATTAGTCTGAAACAGATTTTCCGAATGGACTGAATACAAATATCCAGCAATGTCCTTTTTTGCGAGAATAAAAACATGTATATATTTATTATCAGCATCCATACAAATAACAGTACTAAACGCAATGTATATTATCTATAATATGCATATGCATATGTATATATGGATAAATATCAATTAAATAATTAAATACGTGTATTCTATTAAATTTATGATAAACAGTGCAGGTTAATAGTAGTCATACATGATGTTAAAATGTTTTTTTTTGTAAAATATCAATTCATTAATAATGTTAACAACAAGTTTTGACATTACATGTCGACATTTTATATGTACGTATTCAGCGTCATTTCATTTCTGGCGTATTTGTACATTTGTTGGAGCCATATTATTTATCGTTTTTTTATGACGTTATCATGTACAACGTCATTTGACGTTCTAAAACATCAGCTTTATTATTCAAAGTGTATTGTCAATAAAAACGTAAAATATAGTTAAAATATTTTTAGTATGGTTCATACAAAATCTAAGTATGGAACTTGTATACACAGTCAAGCAATATCTTAAAATGTTCGGGTTTGTGCGTTTTTTTTATTAAAACACGCATTAGCTCATCCCCAATACGTATTTAAACCCAACTTTATGCGTTAGAAACCACAACAATATATGTTGTTGCCATTTACCCATTTCGCTTCATCCGTATAACTTCTCAATTCTAGTTCAAACATAATGGCAAATTAATTTGTTTATTGAGACATAGCAAAGAGTGATGGTAATGGACTTTTGTTTGAGCAACACTTTAACTTGACATTTGTCAGTTGCTTGTATACACATTCGTTCACCAACACGATAAAAACAATGCTGAACTCCATGACGCTATATTCTCAAATCTTTTTCTATAAAGAAGGAATGTAGTTGTCAATTGTTAATAGTATTTATTTGATCGTTCGTCAAAAAGTTGTAACTCTGTTACTCTTGTATCTTCAATGCAATTTAGTAATTAAATAGTAATTAAATTAATTGCGTTTTAATTCCCTTTTAGTATTGCTTAATTTGAGTTACAATGCTATGACGTTCAATTTTATTTACACTTAAATGTATTATGAATATTGCTGGGCCAAGTGTGAGGTTGAGCGCTCTATAACCAGGTTTAAACCCCCAATGCTTTGCATTGACCGTTCCAAGGCAGTGACCCAAACTTTATTCATGTTCTGTGTTTATGTTGGTTTGTATTGTGCTGTATTGTGCTGTTTTGTACTGTTTGGGCAATCGGTCACTTGCCTTAAATAAAGTACCAACTAATTGTTTTAATGAAAATTTAATACTGCTCCAGCAGCTGGAGTTTCACTTCTTTATATTGCAGAGATACGCAACACATAATATGCTATTTCGTCCTACCTCTTACAGTATGCATAGGTGTTTCAACTGATTTTTAGTGTGAACGTTTAGTATTACAGACCATATTTTGCAAATCAATATGTGCTTACAAGCCTTAGCTACGGTATTGAAAGACAACCACTGCCTGTTGCAGTAGACGACTAATGCTATGAGCGTCTGCTAAGAAAGATAACCACCACATTTTCCTGGTAAAAGCTAACCATTGGTACACTGGATAGGGTTTATATAACTTATCGTCTTTAACAGCTTGTAAGATGCGATTGGCAAGTCTATTGTTTATCATTTTCAGGGAGAACGGGCTTACTGCTTGTCAAATAAGATTTGCCTGTGTATACTGATAACTTTGTGCAATGCGCAAAAGCTAATCAAGGACGAGATAATGGGATGACAATTATTGCATATGCATTTAGCCCTGTTTTCCCAAAATGAAGCTTAACTTATATTTTTTTATGAATTATTTAAAACTTGCAATATAAAAACCTATAACAGTTTTTTTTAAACTGCGTTGCGTCTAAACTTATACAACAGCGAACATCTACAGTGCCTTCAGCGCTTTGATTAATACAACAATATGGGCTAAGTGTTCTCACTTAATCTTATTGTATTACTCTGTAGACCAAATGACGTATTGCTTTGCGCTGGCGGAGATAGGCGTTCTCTAAAAAATACAATATGACGAAAGACTTGAATCTTTTCCGTTGCTCATGACAAACAAATCATTATATGATTGCATGGAACACGTGTGATTGGAGTCCTTCGATATCGATCACTTCGTACGACTATCACGCAACTCGGTTTGTTTAATGACATATGTTGACCTCACCAGTTTGAATTATAGTCTTAAAAATATATATTTTTACAAAACAAGAAGAGATTTTAACGCTAAATCGTTGTCGGCTACTTTTTTGAAATTAATTATATTCACATGTATGTCAATTTTCTCTAAAATGACCTCTATACTATCGACACTCATACTTAAAATCATGTTGATGCATTGTTTTAAGATACGCTTGCTTAAGAAAATCGGTAGCACGTTTAACGACATCGGAATTGTGGGGTGAATAAAACTCGGGTACAGTCTTGTATCGATCGGGTACGATTTAGTATATAACCGTTCCCGGAGTACATGTAAGTATACTTAAGAGTATCCGGGTACATGTAAGTAGCCGACAACTACTTATCGAGCCATGAAACTTGCCGAAGTTGTTCTCAATCATCTGAGGGTGCTTCATATTAAACACGCATAATCCTAGGTGATTAGGTCAAGGTCACAATTTGTGGTCAAATGTCACACATTCGATGAAAATCAGAATTATTTATTATTTGAGTCATCCATTTACTATGCATCAAGGGATTCTGTAATAACTGTCCATATGTGTTGTCCATTATCTATCTGAGTGTCAACTATAAGATCCAGATTGCTAGGGTCCATAAGTAATCTCCATATTCTTCCTTGATGTCTGCAATATGTTATATTCATGTATAGGATTAAAGTCAAGGTTTATGTCTACGGTTAAGGTCTACGTCACACAATATACTTATTGTAAGGCCATAAGATTTACTTCAAGGGTCAAGGTTACACTAATTATTTATGTAAGGTCGTACGCTTAACCCCTTTGACCAGATTTAATTCTCCAGAATTATGAATACATAATTGTACTTAGAAATTACAGGTTAGATATTGTGTGTTCCAACAAGGGAGAACATAAAGTCGCTGACTTGCGTGTCCTTCTTTCTCTCATAATTTTATTTGGAAGATAATATTGTTTTGGCGTTGTCCGTCCATCCAGATAACTTTTGTGTCCAAAAGCATAATGTGAAAATCTTTTCGTGCATTTAAATGAAACTTTTTTACATAATTGCATTTCATTTATCAAAAAAACTATGCAAAAAAAGTTGTGTTCTATTTGTTTTTGATTTTCCCAAATACTAATGATACACACATGTTTGGCCCATGTTCACCTACCATTCCTAATTTATTGTTCATTTATAAAAAATACCCCCCCCCCCCGCTTAAGGCGGAGGGATATAGAATGTGCGTTGTCCGTCAGTCCGTCCGTCTGTCATTTTTTTAATTAGCGGAGGAAATTAATTCAACGAATTTGATTGTTATGTTTTACTTTACATCGTGGGTTCCTGTGTATGCTCTCGCTTACCTATGAAGGTAATGATGGCATAAACGTCGTGGATCAGCTAACATGAATGATTCCAACATGTTTTTCTTTATATTTTAATGTTTCATAATCATTGTAATTGTTATCAATACTTGTCATTTTTATTTATACCAATACTCTTGCTATGTTATTGGACGTGCTTTAAAAAACTGAGCCGCGTATTGCGAAAATGGGTCTTATGTCTTAAGAGTTTTGAGTTCCTGCTTGTTTTCTTATTTTTCATAATCTTTGTAATTGGCATCAATACTTTTCTTTTTCATTTATACGAATACTGTTGCCATGTTATTGGACGTGCTTTTAAAACTGAGCCGTGTATTGCGAAAACGGGTCTTATGTCTTAGGAGTTCCGAGTTCCAACTTGTTTTCATATTTTTAATAATCTTTGTAATTGTTATCAAGACTTATTTTTTCATGTATACGAATAATTTCGTCATGTTATTGAACATGCTTTTAAAACTGAGCCGCGTATTGCGAAAACGGGTCTAATGTCTTAGGAGTTTCGACAAGCCATCCATTCGCCTTTTGAAATTTGAAATTACAATACTTTTGAAACTGTATAATTAATTTTGATATTATTGTGTTATATAGTATTGACACAACTATTAAATTTTATTGTATTATGTCATTATGCTATGTATTATGGGCCGGAGGCCTTGATTTACTCAATAAACTGTGTTGTTCTGTTCTGTTGTCCAAAATGTATGAATGTATATAAAATGAGCAAAAAACATTTTATACATATATTTCAATATAAATAAAATAAATGTTAAGTATAACGTGTGTCGAAAAATGCGAAATACGCCAAATATTTAATACTGAACTCGAAAATGTATGTACAGTCGAATTCGTCAGCATGTAAATTATGCATGTACGATGTGAGTATAATTTTTTTTGAACGATTCATTTTAAATTCCTGAAACGATATATATTCATACGATACACACACACTAGCTTTGTTCCTCATAAAAAGACGAATGCTCGCTTTAATAGCAGTGACAAACAGAGCCTGTCCAACGGTTACTTACTCTAGAAGTATTCATGAAACTGTTAGTGTAATGCAAAACACCTCGAAGTATTCCAATAACATTCTATAGTCATAAGAAGGAACACATTTTTAATTATTTTACCTTTTACCAAGCACTTACTATTTGCAGACCAGATCAATAAATCAGTAAGTTTCTGAGTCTTTGTTACTATTATTCCTGGCTATACAAGATACGAAGATCGAAACGCAATATCACTATATATGAACAAGGGTTCAGGTAAATACAAACATAAACGTTATATATATATATATAGATGTTAGCATCAACATCAGCAAAAATGAGAGAACTTTTTAAACATTATTATTTAGTAGAATCGCGATGCTTTGGAATTTTTTGTTACTGAGAAGCGTCTCCAAAACACGAGGAACAACTTTATCCTAGTATAATTAAATCGCTTAAGCCACATATTTGCCTAAAGTGTCACTATTAGGTCATCGTTATACAATTCCAGAAAGGCTCGCTTTTATACGGCTACGTTCTGTCTATTCTTAGATTAATAATTACCGTTTACATGCATGTGTTTTATCTGGAGTTTATGAATAACTTGTGGTGTTTCCTTTCACGAGTGGTTGTTCAAAAAATCAATTTAATGTATTGATTTTAAGCTGTTGAAATACTGTTATTTCATACGTTAAATCCACAGTACCTGTGCAATAAACGAAACATAAGATTGATGTCTATTATTGAAACAGCCGATAAGGCGTTTCAGATTCTTATAGTGAGTTGTGAATTTTAGGTATACATAGTACTGATATACAACAGTGTGTTATTTGTGAGCCCAGATTCATACAATTAAAGCAATAGAGGAACGTAGCAAAGAACATGATTATTATATGTGTGTGAATTAAAAGCCCGAACGAAAAAATGCATTTGCTTTCTGGGTCATAATTGTATGATTAGATATAGATGTATTGCCAGGCATTGATTATAAATCGTCAGATGATAGGTCTTCTGGCTGACTTTTTAAAGTTAGTTCACTGCCTGCGTTGCAAAATTGCAAACATGCATCGATGCGCTTTATGTTATGCTTAGTATAATATAGCAAAACAAACTTTTACTTTACTTTTACTAACATAACATGCCACATACAAAGCATAAACTCAAATTCAAAGTGGGTTGGTTACTAAGACGGTATACCATAATATCCAACTTAGAATGTAAGATTAATATTTGATTGGTTAAGACTTTTAAAATAAATATTTTAAAAGCCTAGAATGGGAACAAACTTAGTTAAAACTTATCGTTTACGTAACTAATTAAGTTCGCTCACTTTGTGTTTGTATAGTTAACTAGTATATAAAACACCACCGCTGTCCACAGTTTGTTATACACGCCATTTCGATTGCGTCATGTCGCCCTTTAACTTAATTGAACTAATTGAACATTTAAGCAACAGGGGGACATACGTTCGTTGTGTATGTGGATTATCAAGTTTTAACCAACGGCGCACTTGATAGCAGGAACTAAACATAAATATGTTGCTGCCCCATTCGAAAAACAAATGTTTACGTGTCAATGAGCAAATTAAAGTATGCATTATATTGAACAAAGCAAATATACGCTTTGGATATTGTTCATCATATTTGTATGTTATCTGAGTCTACTCCTTTTATTAACGTTTCGTCGTTGCGCCTTTTTCAAAACAATAAAAAAACACTGTTAACTACGTTTTAATGAAACAAACTTTATAAATCAAACAAAATAAAAAATATATGACCAAATGCACCAATAGTTGCATACAGACGTTAAAGAAATATCGGTGATATGTTAAAACATATCAAAGCAAACGAAGAAATAATCAAGCGCGTTCAACAAAGACCAACATGATTCATTTCAAATTTAATAGTATTTGGAATGTTAAAAACAACCCAAGAAGAGATATTCCTATGAAGAAATCCAACCGAACTGTAACATTTACAAATTAGTGTGCGCTATGTTTTGCTATAAACGCAAGAAGATTGCATATTTAGGGGAAACGAGAAGAACGTTGAACGAACGTGCCAAAAAACATTAGGCTCACGTACTACTCAGAAGGGATAAACAGCCAATCTCGGAGCATGTCAAGGGTGCTTCTATGGAAAGCTAGACGGACAATATCAGAGCTACACACATTCGAGTCAGTTACCATTATTACCGACTGATAATGGAATTGTTATTCACAGTTAGTTTGAAACACAGTCTCCGAATGGACTGAATACAAATATCCAGTAATGTCCTTTTTTGCGAGAATAAAAACATGTATATATATTTATCATCAGCATCCATACAAATAACAGTACTAAATGCAATGTATATTTTCTAAAATATGAATATATATATATGTATATATGGATAGATATCAATTAAATAATTAAATAAATGTTTTCTATTAAATTTATGATAAACAGTGCAGGTCAATTGTAGTCATATATGATTTTAAAATGTTTTATTGTTAAATATCAATTGATTAATTTTATGTAAACAACAAGTTTTGACATTACATGTCAACATGTTATATGTAATTATTCAGCGTCATTTCATTTCTGGCGTATTTGTACATTTGTTGGAGCCATATTATTTATCGTTTTATATGACGTTATCATGTACAACGTTATTTGACGTTCTAAAACATCAGCTTTATTATTCAAAATGTATTGTCCATTATTAAAACGTAAAATATAGTTAAACGATTATTAGTATGGTTCATACAAAAATCTAAGTATAGAACTTGTATACACATTCATGCAGTATCTTTAAATGTTTGATTGTGTGCGGTTTTGATTAAAACACGCATTAGCTCATCCTCATAACGTATTTAAACCCAACTTTATGCGTTAGAAACCACATCAATATATGATAATGCAATTTACCCATCACGCTTCATCCGTATCACTTCTCAATTCTAGTTCAAACATAATGGCATTTTACTTTGTTTATTGAGACAAAGGCTGATGGTATGGACTTTTGTTTGAGCAACAATTTAACTTGACATTTGTCAATTGCTTGTATATACATTCGTTCACCAATACGTTAAATACAATGCATGCAGAGAAACGCAACACATAATATGCTATTTCGTCCTACCTCTTGCAGGATACATAGGTGTTTGAACTGATTTTTAGTGTGAGCGTTTAGTGTTACAGACCATATTTTGCAAATCAGTATGTGCTTGCAAGCCTTAGCTGCGGTATGGAAAGATAATCACTGCCTGTTGCAGTAGACGACAAATGCTATGACGCTAGGAAAGATAACCACCACATGTGCCGGGTTATAATTCACCATTGGTACACTGGAGAGGGTTTATATAACTAATCGTCTTTAACAGCTTGTAAGACGCGATTGGCCTGTCTATTGTTTATCATTTTCAGGGAGAACGGGCTTAATGCTTGTTAAATAAGATTTGCCTGTGTATACTGATAACTTTGTGCAATGCGCACAAGCTAATCAAGGACGAAATTTCTGATTATATAATGTTTTTCGTTTAAAGAGAGTCTCTGGTACTGGGATGACAATTATTGCATATACACTTAGCCTGGTTTCCCAAAATGAAGCTTACATTATATTTTTTGATTGATGATTTAAAACTTGCAATATAGAAAGCATTAACATATTTTTTTTAAACTGCTTTGCGTCTAAACTTATACAACAGCGAACACCTACAGTGTCTTCAGCGCTTTGATTAATACTTCAATATAAGTTAAATGTTCTCACTTAATCTTATTATATTACTCGGTAGACCAATTGAGGTATTGCTTTGCTTTAGCGGATATAGGCGTTCTATAAAAATTACAATATGACGAAAGACTTGAATCTTTTCCGTTGCTAATGACAAACAAATAATAATATGATTGCATGGAACACGTGTGATTGGAGTCCTCCGATATCGGTTACTTCTTACGACTATCACGCAACTCGATTTGTTTAATGACATATGTCGACCTCACCAGTTCGAATTATAGTCTTAAACATATATATTTTTACAAAACAAAAAGTTTTCTCTCAATCAACTGCGTACACTTACGCTCGATTGGTGATTGTCGGCTCGGGTAATACTTACATGATCACCGGGTATTGTAAATTTACTAAAACGTATCCGGAAAATCTAACGCTTAATCTTTGTCGGCTACTTTTTGAAATTTATTATATTCACATGTATGCCAATTTTCTGTAAAATGACCTCTATACTATCGACACTCATACTTAAAATCATGTTGATGCATTGTTTTAAGATACGCTTGCTTAAGAAAATCGGTAGCACGTTTAACGACATCGGAATTTTTAGCGGGAATAAAACTCTGGTACAGTCTTGTATCGATCGGGTACGATTTAGTATATTACCGTTCCCGGGGTACATGTAAGTATACTTAAGAGTATCCGGGATATATGTAAGTAGCCGACAACTACTTATCGAGCTACACTAACTCAACTAAGTTAACAAGAAGTGCGTTGGCGCCTGATTTCCATACGATCACAGTATGTACTTTTATATCGTAGTTTGAATCTGATGATCAACTTAAGTTCATCATAACTTCATAATAAAGTTTCCAAAACAAAAGCTATCATACTAGTTTCATATCGTACATGCTAACAGTAATACTGGCAAACATGGAAACTAGAGTTTGAATGGTGCCTGATGAGTGGTTGCAAAACATAAGTCAAAGTCATTAACAATGGTACATCACAGTGCTTTTAATGACTAATAGTGTACATGGCTTTTTAGAACATGCCAATGCGATATACTACGAACTGTTTTACTCATACATATTCGCTCATAACATGTGTACTTTTTTAAACATTTTCCAAAATTACTATATCCATGTATGACTGGCGCCGTTAGTTTACTTGAAAATATTACAACATTTGATTGTTTTATTTAAAAGAAATCAATAACACGACTATAGTGTTTAAGATAATGGCGTATGAGTGGCATTACTATGCAGCGTTGTTTATGTACTAAACACATTTCAAATATTTCATTTCAACTGGGCGTGTATTCTTGTATGTTGCTATTGTAAACAAAAAACACTAAATTGTAAGTATAATACAAGACGTGGAACTGCATTTCTTCATTTAAGAATTATGTTTCGTGCCGCATAAAGAGCGACATAAACAATTTGTATATACCTAATTGTATATGCCTACGAGTTGGGAACGACGTGGCTTCAGTAAGTTAGAGTAACTCAGAACCGAGACTACGTATCAGGTGCGATAACCTTTTTAGGCAGTACATACATGTAATGCATTGTATATATGCATCTACCATGCATATATACATTGTACAACGCACTTTAAAGAAGTAGTAAATAATGTATACCTTTATTTGGGCGTATAATTCATGTGTTTGTTTTTATTCAGAATGCATTTACACATGCACCATATCATTTACAAAGAAGCACGTCTTAAGCTATACAATTCGGAAAAGTATGTGTAAATAATTCACCTTTTTAGGTTACGGGCAAAAAGTTGTAACAAACAAAAATGAATCATAGAAACCAAAGTTGATTTTATATTAATCACAAACACATGAATGTATATAGTATTCAAATGTAAATGTGTGCATGTCCATACATTGTGATGTTAACTACTAGTTATAGCGTGTCGAAACTGAATGAATATGTTATTAATAGCCCATTTGATTGCTACGTATGTATTGAGTACATTAAATGAGATACAAACTTATCTACGTATGACTAAGCGTACAATAGACTGGTACATTAAAATAACACAACGCCATGCATGTGACGAAATAGATAGTAAACTATCAAGAGGATTGAAGTATCGTAAGGACAATGTCATTTGGGTGACCTGTTTTGAAGAATATTTGAAACGATTAAATCTCAATATAAACACCAACACAAACACTTTGCAAACTCGAGATAAGATATGTCATATGGCAAAGGAAAATAACACTGGTATTGTTCTGACCATAACACATGTATGCATATATATAACGTACCCATTTGGTAACGAATTAAATGTGTTGAAATTGTTTACCAATTTAGATAGAATGCGGTATTCAAAGTATAAATTCTACTGATGCTATATTGCGATCAAATGCATTATACTACAATTTAACTAACACATTTGCTGTTTGGAGTAATTTTATGATAATTTGCTAAATTTGCAAATAAAAATACAAGATAATATATGGTAGTCATTTTCAGTTGATAATCATAATCAGCATCATCATCATCATTCCCTTGACCGGTTTGGCTGTTTGAGAAAAAATAAGGCTCGGCAATGCAGAAATACTACTCAAGTCAGATTTGTTGTGTGCTGCTGAGAATTATTCATCCATGAGAAGGGACGCTCATTCTTTTCATTATCCACCAAGCTTTTCTTCTGAAAAAAAGATTGTATTCTTCGTTGAAGCACTTTGCAAAATGATATAGAGAATAATAGGTTAGTGTTGATTATAGATCAGGTTTATCATGCGAGGTTTAGAAAACAAAAAGCACGAGCCTTGGCGAGTGCTTTTTCGTTTTCGTGTCGAGCATGATACACCTGACCAATAATCAACACTAATCTATTATTATATTTATCCTACTTTTTATTTTGTAATCCTTTTTGTTTAAACACAATTATATTGACTGGACAATTTCGCTGGATTTATGACGTCATTTCTTCGAAATAATAACGTCATTTCCTGCCGTTGATTACAGATGATATTGAATCAACGGGGCTATAATCAACCGAATTCGCTTTAAAAGTGGGATAACTATTGTTAATAACACATTTTCTAAGATAAACATTATCTCGATGCAATTTAATATGGTAGCGATATGATCTTTTGTGTGTTATTCAAAAATTAAAAAAATACACGACATGGCTTCCTGACAATTATCGTAATTTTGTGGATTTTTAGCGCGTTGTGGTGAGAGTTAAGCTAACAAACGGCGCCTGGTGAAGTATCGCAGACAATTTATGTCCATGTTTCCGACCTTTTTTAGTCAGCCGATTTTACACACCGACTAAGGTTAATATTAGTGTTGCTGCTGTTAGATTTTGGGAATGGATCGAATTTGTTTCTTAAAATGATAGTGCATTGAACACTGCAATAGCTTAAGCTGTATCATCAAATATGAACTCAAGTATACGTCGTTATTCAATATTAACTTTAAGTACGTTTCTAATATATTTGTTAATATAACTTAAGATAATTATCACTATTGGCGTGTATGTATTTACAAAAAGCATAAATTAGTGTTATAAGTTACGAGAAAATGTACACATATTTAAACTGCAATCATTCTTCTTACGCTACACATTTTGCAAAACAATCTGTATTTCATAGCGTGTGACTCTTTTTAGATAGTTTACAAATATACATGTTTGGGACAGAAAAACACAGGGTGCCCGTACATCGCATAGGGTTAACATATATATGGGTTGAAAACTGGTTCGAATTGTGTTTGTAATCATTAATCGCATTTTTTAAACATCGCATCACATATAAACATGTATAGGTCTTAGTGGCGGTTCTTTCGGATTAAACTTGTTTTTTATATATTCTTGCAAGAAAATTATGTATTTATACAACCCTGCGTTCTGCATGTTATTATTGCTTATACGAGATCAACCATCGTCACTTATAAATCTATTTAAATCTAGAGACAATATTTTATAATAACGCGACCTATCGGAAATTAAAGCAATTTTGCGCATACCACATCTGCTTAATACAAACTAATTTGTTAAATAATATTAAATGATATGTATATGTGTCTTTATAAAATACAATTACATACAGATACACAATAAGAGATTACAGGGTAAAAAATGAAATTAGACACTATATAGCCCTGTAAAGTCTTATTTGACTTGCCATTTGTGAATGCCGGGCTCAGATAACATCTGCTTATAGTCACTGTGAATATTGCTCAAACGAAAATAACAAGACATGTCCATTAATATGAGAAGCAATATTTCAATATTTAAAGAAGTTTCAAGTCAATGGATTGCTTGACAAAACACATTTGAAAAGTCATTTGGGATGTTTCATAATAGTTGGCATGTGTAAATAGCGTTTAATTAACAAACTAAGCAACCATATATGTTTTGCTTTACCCAAACCTGACACAACAAACAGACATGAATGAAAACTATCGCGAGGCAATGACTAAACTTTAATTTTTTTTATAAACCAGCTCAAAAAAGGACAATTAATGCACGTTATGCCATATGCTTCTACATGTTCATGGATTATTCAACTACATTTTAATACATAAACTGACACTCAAGAAATTGAATCATGTTTTTGTTGTGTATCAAGTACTTTGTTAACAGATCAACAGTAATAATATACAAATATGTCAACTGGGATCGACGTATTCGAACGTTCGATATTAAACATAGTTTGTAAGAATATTGTATGCGGCCTTATACTTAAATATTGAATAAGATTGTTCATACGTTATATAAGGACTCTTTTTTGTTTTTTTTATATTAAAGATAAGACATACAATGTGTACATGTATATAGTCATAAAACAAAGTGATACCATGTAGCAGCAATAATGTTCAAACATGTTATACAAAATATGCTAATAATATAATTGTTTGACCTTGTGGGTTTTTAAAAAAAAGGTTAATATGTATTGTTTTTTTTGGTCGTTGGTGATTTTTAAGAAAGAAAAACAATAGACTACTTATGAATAAGGATGAGTTGCATCAAGTGGGTAGTAAGCATACTGTTAATGACAGTTTAATGTGTTTCCATTTTTTGTTAAATATATGAAGTGTTTCATTGCTTAGAGCTATTTCTTTTTCAATCTGAATCTTCAGTTTTAAATAATTGATAAAACAGTTCATTATTCACAGCGTTATTAACATCTTGTATTGTGAAGGTATTTACCCCTAAACTGATGTCTGAAATAGATAGTTTAACATTTAATTGTTGTTTCTCTAGAAAGGTTGTCAATTGATTCCAAAGAGATTGAATATGTTTACACTCCCAGAAAAGGTGTTCTATTGTTTCAATATGTTCACTACACATAGATATGTGTTGGATAGGTTACACTTAAAAACGATATTTATTTGTAGCTATGATTTTCTGGGTGTATTCATATTGAAAATTTCTCAGTGTGCTATCAGTAGTTGATTTATATGGCATTACAAATATGTGTTTGAAACTTATTATTTTTCTCCATGAAGGTTTTGCTATTTAGTTTGAGCTTTGGAGATTTCGGCAGGGTTTTTAATAAGTGTGTCAAATAATTTGTTCGTTTTGTTTTGTTTTGCAGTTATGTTTTCTTCGAATCTTGTTTTTTTTAAGTATATGGTGTGTTATTTGTATTGTTATCAGCTTTAATATGTATGGGTATACTTTTGATCAGTGTGAAGTACATCAGGAAATTACTTGTAGGTATTCCGTATATATGTAGCATAATTTTTCAAAAGAATAGAAGTCGTTTATTATGTAGTCATACAATCGATCTACATATTATATGTTTTGTTCAAACCATTGTTTATAGAAAAACGTTTTATAATTAGAAGTTATATCTTTATTGTTCCAAAAAATGGTTTTACTGTTTATTTTGGTTTCTAAATGATGCGTAACTTTACACCTTGCCGATAGAACATTCGATAGAAAGGACTCGTTTTTAATACAATTTAGAAAACACCAGTTTCAAAATGAATATGTTCATTGTAAATTTTTCCATGATACACATGTCTTTTCAAAAGAACATGTCTAAGCAGAATCATCGACCTCGGTTATTATGTGTGTTGATTAATCGCACTTTAACAGCCTATCAAAGAATTTTTTATTAAACCATATCATGAATAAAAGAAATAACATCAACATATAATAGTCAAGTCTGCTTTCAAAAGATTTCCAGATACAAACAAACCAACCAGTTTCACGTTTTGGTAAAGCAAATATCTAGAATTTTTTATTAAGGTATCAACACCGTCTGATGAAAACATATTACTTAAGAGCTGTACAACAATGTCTAAAAGCAAATAAAATGTATAAACACGCTGTCTTTTCACTTTTTAAAACTTTTTAAAGGAATCGTTTAATAATTAAAATGAAGTTTATTGTTAGTAAGTATCAGTTAAATTTGATTCACATTTGAGCTTCTTACCAACAAAAATGATAACGTAATATATTCAATTTATTTTACAATTCAAGATGGATATTTAAGTTGTGTTAATTTGATGTCGTTCTTGACGTCGTGTTGAACTGCGTCGCATTGTCGGGTTTTCACTTGCAGATACGAAGAACCATATTTGCTGCTGACTTGTCCGATAAAGCGGATTGTAGATAAAGTTCCCCACTTAGTAAGGTTTCATAATATGTATTAAGGTTATTTATGTAGCAGGCCAATGCATCATACAAAGCATGGTCAATATTAAATAATTAAGTTTTGAACTTTCAATAATAATTGCAGCCACTTTTTACAATTACATACATTAAAGTAACTGCAGTATCACTTAGCACATAACTCTAAATCCATGGCGTATTAAAACGCAATTATCCAAAAGTATGTTGGTTCAAACGTGTTGGGTTAGATTCATCGTTGGCGGTAGACAATGATTCCGGTAACACAATAAATATGTCTGCATACACATATACATAATAATAACTTGAGAAAGTCTTAGGGATTCACATTCTTGATATACTTTCCTATGACTAAAGGGCAAGCAATAAATGAAAAACCAATAATCCAAAGTACCAATTTCTTGCCGTCTGAGATTTAACAAATACTGACGGGTAATTATTAATGCTGTCACAATTCTTGATGTAAGCGTATAATTTCTTTCGACCGGTGTACGCACGAGCTTTTGTATTGTTTAATGAGTAACACACTATGTAAACCGTTTTAACCAACCTGAAAAAAGCAATTTATACTCTTACAGACGTTTCTTGACGCACCAACTGTTCAGCATAGTGTTAACGTATGCGTAATTACATAACCCGATAAAAAATTATTCCGTCTTAACAAAAACTGAATGCTCATTTAAGATTGCAGTTTCCACAATTACCATGACACAAGCTTGAAAAAGAATGCTTATTGATCATGACGTACTGTGCGTTTCGTACATACGCATACAATGTTGTTTTAAATTTGACTTATACACTCACATTCTGAGGTAATTCTTATTTATAATCAAACGTACGTCTTTAATATTCACATAATAAATAATACGTTCCATGACGCCAATACACTGTTTTTATTATGTATTCTACAATGTGGACGTAGAGACGAGTTATCACCTGTTTCATTACGGACAAATCTTGAAAAAACTTCAACAAAGCGATGGCGAATGAAAGACATATTTATTTATTTGTAACGCCGTGAATCTTGCAGACAACACAACATATGACATTTATATTACACTAAATATTGTTTTGACTGCAACGAAAACAATATGCTACTATAAGAAAAGTAAGTATTGCATTTGTCAAATTAAGTGACTTATTGGTATAACGCCCATAAAACTTAAAACGAAAATTCCATTAAAAGTTCCGTTCCGTCCTCATCCACAGCATAGTTTCACATACAAATTGTGATACAGTTCTTCACGTACAAGAATACTTAATGTATATGCTTATCATACAATGGAACACAAATTAACGCCATCCCATGGAACAACGATCTTGTACGTTCCACTTCATATCAGTGTTATTGTCATTAAAAGCGTTATAGCAAACTTGACAATTCGTTTGCGACCATTGAAGTCCAACATTTATGTGGATACCGTCTCCTCAGACTGACGATCCTTTTCGTTTGGCAAATATGTTCGCTTTGTTCCTTCAACTAAAACATACATCCCCTTTGATCTCAAAGTAGTGTACCCACGTTCTGAAAATATTACGCAAACATCACTGACTTAGTTGGATGTTTTAATGTTCGGGAGTGTAGAAGATGATAACAACGGCTACCCTGGCAATAGTAATTTAAGGTATCGTTTTAAACTCTTTAAATAGCCAAATCACACAAATCGTTTACTAAATCCTTTCTCAAACATATGCAAACGTTTAAAAAACTGCATATTTAAACAACATTATGTAAAGAAACCTGTATTTACGATTTCCAACTAGTATAAATACATGTCAATAAAACATGTAATTTTAATTGAGAATAACACCATTTGCACACAGTTTTTTAAACATGACAAGGTACATTCTAGAACGTCATTCACTTCTATTAAAATTGTATTGTCATACGAATTATCTTTATTTTACGTTGATTCAAGACAGTGAAAACGGCCAAATAAAAAATAAAACAATAAATAAAAAATAATTAATAAATAAATAAATAAAACAAAATAAATAAATATATATTATTTATTTATTTATATTTATATTATATACCATGATATTTTGTATTTATATACAATTTATATATAATGCATAACCAAATAATTACACAAAAGCATACGTAAATAAAGTAATAGAGCACTGTTTGATCATTATTCAAATGGTACCGTTTTATTTGTAATATCAAAGAAATAATTCCTTCTACAAATGAATTGATCAACTGTATATTGTAATATAACCTTTATTGCAATTACACGATCATCTTACAGTTCATGTATTATTTAAAACAACAATTATGTTATCGCTGCTAGCAACTTAATTATTTTCCTTTTTGTACTTTAGTATAAAGGGCGATGACATTTCATCCATTAATGTAAACGCATGGCATGCCCGTGTTGTTCGCAATATTAGATTATGAAATAACCCATAACACATAAACACCACAGCTCTCTTTCAACGGCATATCATGTTCGCATTCAGATAGAATCGTTGTAATCCACGTATTTAATAATATTTGGTTATAAAGGCATTTGAATGTATGTATATAATAAGTTAAACAATTCAAGCATCGTACTATACCATGGTTTGCTAACTATATTATATAGGCGAATGATGCATATTGTATAGCAATTACCCGTGTGTAAGTGCATGCATGAATGGATTGACTGTCTCAGTCGCGAAGTATGAGTACGCCACACTTAAACTTACTCTAAAAATGGAAACCTAATAATAGCATGAAGCTCTTTATTCATCGCAAGTTAATTATTACTAAATGCAGACACAAGTAACACTTTCCGGGATCATCGCATGGCAATGGTCATTCCAACATTCCAAAGAGTTGGGTATTTATCAGGTTTTTAAGTAATACTCATCATATGTACGTAGCTGATACGCATTTACACATATTTTAGTAAATGCATACACTACACCCATAGCGTTGCATCTCAAATTAAAATGATGGTAATTTTCGTTGAAATGCGCGTTTGTGTGAATACAATTTCAATAATTTATCAATTTTAGAAGAACGACGAAATGGGCCCAATCTAATAATAACAACAACTCATATGTTTTTACAATGAGTTAAAGATATAGCGTCATCAAATTTTAAAGATTTAGATCATTGTATTGAAATGTTAGCTAGAAGTGACTTATGCGGCAAAACTGTATACGTGTAGTTAGTTTGTATATGTTCATTTTAAATACGAGGCTTGTATTTGCGAGGTTGGATGAGGAGTTAACTCGTTCAAGCCGACGTTCTAGTTATTGTTCACGTTTTCTATTTCTTCGTGCATCTTGAAGTTACGGCTCCGGTTCTTAAGTCGTTTAAACCATTGTGAAGTTGCAATGTGAATACACTGTATTCGTTATATTATTTGCAATTGAATTGTAAGTGTGTTGCTATGAGATTATACGTATGTACACCGAACTGTTAAATGAATATGGGGAAATTACCATAAATGCGACTCTAGTATTTATATCCAACTCTTTAAGTAAGTGCGCACAATTATTTTCATGTGCAAATATATGCCACATTTGTAAAATACGTAAAATGTGTATTGCAATAAGTATAAATCCTATAGTTTTATAATGGCAGTTTCCTATTCGTTATGAAAACACACGAATAAATAACGGTTTCTGAATTCCTTAATTATCTGCAAAACGGAATAGTTGTTTTATTATTTTATTTTTATTTGCATAAAACATTTTGTATCGGTCCGATACCGGAGAATTATTGTCCAGAATTCGAACCTGTAACAGGACTCGATGTCAGACGGACATACACATCAACCGACGGTCCGCATTCCGACGATATTATCCGGATACGCAAAATGTTCTGTTCTTCATCGCGCCAACTTAAATGTGAACGTCTGCAATATTTATGGTTTTTAGGGCTTTGAATAGAGCACATGTGGACCTGCAACACGACTCAATGTTTGACGTACTTCTGGATAATGTCATTCCAATGCAATTTTTCTGTGACTCGGAAACTTCTGCTTCTCTTTTAGAAATCTGGTTTCACCTCCTCTGAGCTAAATATGTGTTTGCAATTGAATACTTAATCACACTAAAACATAGATGCTTTATTATTGTGTTATTTAATTGTTTTTTTTTGATACGCTGTATCAACAACACTCATCTTTCAAGTTAATAAAATGCCCCCATTCACAGATTGCTACACACATTAAACACACAATGGCAGACCTAATACACAGACGGAAGTTCAATAAAATGCTTTATGTGTATTACATGCATGGATATATCAAGGTTTTGTGAACATAGATATGTTTCTTCTCGCGTTTAAAGAAAGAATCAGATATTTATTTTTACAAAATTGGATAAATGAATTAAACGAGTCAACACGATCTAGTTCATATACTATGTATTCTATTTTTAAGTTACATCCATATTTATACCAGGTTTATAAAGACAGTTGTAGGATTGCATTATCAAGATTAAGAATGTCTGCACATAATTTAGAAATAGAAGCTGGTATTTGGAAAAAACCAATACATACTCTACGCGAAAATAGAACATGTTGTATATGTCATAAGTTAGAGGACGAATTCCATTTTTTATTGGAATGCCAACTTTACACTGAATTCAGAAAAACATACATTAGCAAATATTACTATGTCAGACCAAACGTACCGAAAATTATCGAACTTCTTCAGTGCAATAATAGTAAAATAAATAGAAACCTTGCAATTTTTGTTAAATAAAGCTTTCGAATTAAGAAATACATACCATACATATTATGAATAATTAAACAGTATTAAACATACATACCTCCCACACGCTCACCTAACAAATATCATGCTAATTTAAATCAATATATATATATATATATATATATATATATATATATATATATATATATATATATATATATATATATATATATCTATAATCATACTCACAACCATGCGAGCCTGTCAAACCTGTCAATGTGTAAAATGGCAATTCATCTTTTCTATGTTTTCTCAGCCTCTTATTACAACACCGATGAAAACACACACCACTATTTTATAACCAAATTAGTAGAAAAACATTTTTGTGTCAAGAAACAGTAGTGGTACCTGAAATAGCAAAAATACACTGGTATTACAAATAGATACAACATAACACACACTTATGATTATTAGGTGTATTGCAAACATAAAAATGAAATAAAAGTCATTAGTAAACATCATATTTTATTAACATGTAAGCCAGTATATGTATATTGCTCATTCTTATGTACGTGTACATGTATGTATCTAAGTTAATAACAGTTGTCCATCATATACCATGCTATTTTATTTTATGTTGTTACTAAAACTTACAAAATGGGCATAATTTGTAAGGTTTACTTATTTGTGAACGCAAATACAATGCATTTGTTTACCACATAACAAATAACAATCGATAAATGTGTGCTCTAATTGTCTAAATGTGTAACTTTTAAATCTTCAAAAATTGTTAGCATGATGAATTGGCCATCAAATATCAAGCCACTCAATTGTATCATTAGTCTATACATATAGTTATATCATGTGTAGTAACCTAATTACTTGAATAAGATTACTTGACTAACATGAGTCATGAGCAGACTTACACACTTATTAAATAAACGTCGGTCAACTTTACACATGCGCCTCAACCTAACGTTTTGATTTCGGGTTAGGATGTCAAGCTTGTAAAACTGTACCACACTTTCAACGTTGACTTACCATGATACAATCCATCAAACTGTATCCACGACGGTAGTTAATCCGATTATTTCCAGACACATTGCTCCACTTATAAATCGATTGTGTAACGGAAGCACGCGATAATATATATGATAGTAATATCGCTATGAGCTTGAATATGAAAGGCTACACAACACCAACATCAATCGCAGAATACACATGCACCAATTACATTACCAAGGTTGTAAACATGTTATATGATTCCAAATATTTGTATACATATTTATATATGCGTGCGTGTGTGTGTATAACAAATCTTATTTTGTAAACTGTTAAACATGTCTGTAAATATATATGTAAATAACTTTTACTGAAAATTGCACCTGATATGTACATGTACCTGAAATCAAACACTATGGCATGCCTACTTGAGTTTTTCTATATTTTTGGCTTTCTAACAAGGAATATACAATTTCACCCCCCCCGCCCCCAAAAAAAGCCACCTAGATCGTATATCCATTTTGTGTTAACTCACCTTTGTATTTCAAATATATACTAAATATACCGTTCATATCTAAATTTACACTTTTTAATATGTAAACTCTAGTTACATTTCATTAGACTAGAACTTACATTTTTCTCCGAAATGACCCAATAACCCTTGTCTAAGACAAATACACGTTATATTATTTGTTTATATATTTTTTCCTTCCATTGCTTCCAAACGTTCATTTATCTATTTATCTTGTATTGTATTTTCACAGTCAAAACTACATGCTGATGTATCAGCATATATATGACAGATATCTAACATGATGCAACATATCTCACCATTTTCCGGTTATATATTTCTTTGTCATGTGTTACATGCGGAATGATGGGCATATTGCCTCTTTTCCTGAATGAACATCTACATTATGTTATATTTTCCTCAGTACATTTATTATTCTGTACTACGTATTATATAACAAATGCTATATTATCGGATTGTAAAACATTTCACTTGTTCAGATGTCTCTGTATTTTTTAGAGAATATATTGTACTTCATAACATTGTGTAACAATATGCATGTTTTATTATGACCTTGACTTAGATATGTGTAGAACATCTTCTGTATACTTTTGTGTACTCATGGGCATTTCTGCCCCGATGTATTTGGAAATAAATCCTAAATCCTAAATCCTATGAATGGGCCGAACGAGTCTTATATGAAGTACTTGCTGCTGCTAATAGCGTATCGGATAGTATGGACACTCGCTAAAATTTGTTTTAAAATGAAATAAGTATAACGATGTTTTATCATTAATAATGGTAAAACAACACTTCACAATCAATACGTTACTGTGTTAACATAATGAGCGACCGGCATCGAACATCGTTGAATTTTATTCTTAGATTTGAAAACAGCAGATATGTTTTTGTCGCGCCTAAAATCATTATTATTAAAGTAATAGTCAAAGTATAACTATTGGCATTAGCAGATTTAACCAATACAAATAATGACACATACATTCATTTTGCAACTAACACTTATACAACAAGGTTACACGCGGGACCATTGGTTTGTATATTAAGTCTAAAAGCAGAATTACAATGCACCATAGCTGTTTTCCGCGCATAACGAATTACCTGTTATTAAGTGATAAATCCCAATAGTGCAGCAAATGGCACTTATGTTGTAATGAAGTGTGATTTATTGCCGTCCCTTCCGGTATGCATTCGCTTGTTTCTATCGCACCCAAGTCATCAGCCTAACTCATTTGTTAGTAAAGCAAGACTGAATAACCACTGGACATCTGCATTTTCATAATTCATTGAAGACGGTGAAAATAAACCGTGCCTTTTGCTACATATTACATGTTAATTATTGCAAACTAACACGGTGTACGTTGTCTAATACTTCGCAAGATTGAACTAGACATAACATGTTAAACCAAATTACATAGATTGCATAATTATATAAACCAAACCGTATGTGGACATAGGGTATGTGCCCGTTATATCAAGACATGGTCCGAATAAGTTTCATTACAAAGCCGTACAAAAAATTACAGGAAAAACACGACCGTGTTCTTATATCGAACACTCTAATACAGCGGTAGGGCCTTGTATAGTTATCCATATTTATAGTATTTGTATGGACTGGTGGTCGCGTTTTTAAAGGCACTTCATAGCCAACACTAAACAAAATTGCAAATTTAGTCCGGTTTGAGGGAAATAGTTCATTTTGTTTTATGAATTCGAAACGGGCAAAAGTACAAACTTAGCTTGCATTTATCTAAAAGGGCTAAACATAAGTGTAAATGCACTAAACAGTAGAATATAATTTAGCTAATTATACAATAATACGGTATGATTAATATATATGTGTAATTATTTAAATATATGCTGATACTTTGTGCATCCTTATATTATGGAACATAGCTGGTGAATAGACAGCGAAGTATGTTCATTTGATATTTTTTTTTAAACATTAATTGTAGAATAAATAATAGGGACTTAACACTATGGTTAAGTTGTCATTTACAAAATTCATACTGTATCAGGATGAACAATTGTCTGAGTTTTATTTTCGATAAACTGCACACCAGCGGATATGCCTAATGAGTATTCTGGAGCGGAATTAGTTTGGTGCAAACTCGGATCAAAAATGTATAGTTTAAGCTATTTTTATACATTCAAACGATAATTTAAATCAGCATGACAAAGGTGATTTTTTCAACGATGTATTATGGCTAATTGTTATCGCGCGTTTGCAACAGGTCTCCTAATTCGTTTGACCAATGGAAAAAGGAGAGGGATAGACATACAAAAGCAGAAACGTTATACTGTTTAATATAAACTAAATGTATTAATAAATAATGGAAAAGATTGCCGTTACCCCAACTTATTTCAGGTCCATGCAACTGCCTAACATGTATTCATATATCAGGAGATAATATTATTGCCAAAGTATGAATCCCGTCAATACGTAACGTAAGTAATGCTTCGTTAAAATAAGTGTGTATATGTAAACGGGATCCAATAAAGTGTGTTGTTATAAGAATGAAATGCCAAGTTGTGTCGCCTTACGTTAATCTAAAATAATCGGATTTCATTCGAAAACTGAGAACATTTTGTGTCAAGAATGTATACACACTGGTTCTTGATACACCGGTCATCTTGTCGTACATTAAGCAACGATACTTTCATATATAATCTGCACAATTTTGAATATAAGCTCATAAATAGTATGATGAATTCGAATTCATACGCAAGACGTACATTACTTGTAACTGCAGCGTTTTCGTCTTGTATAAATGCCATACTGTGATAGCATTGCAAACATTGCTAGTAGTTCTTTGAAACCACCGATCGTATAAACATATTCCTGATGTACGCATTTGTATGTTGAGGAGACAACCTGTTTGTATGCATGTGCTAATTTGCTTTTTCAGTGCGCACATGCATCCATATTCATATTCACTCATTGAATTGCAATCCATACATGTACACGCCTTTTAAAAGACTATCCCTCACGCTAGATGACAAGGGAAGATTTTGTTCTGTTTAATGTATTAGTATTACTAATGTTTGTAATTGTATTTGCCATTTTACACGTTCTCTCAGTTTGCAGATTATTATAAAAAAGAAATTGTCAGGTTTCAATGAAAAACATTATTTAAGGCGATTTTTAATTATAACATCATACACTGTTACTTAGTTGACTGTGTACATCGTTGTATTTATCAAAAGCATATAATATATTTATAAATCGTGTAACATGGCAATGTAAATTGTCCATTTTGTCAAAGGGTAACCACCAACATCGATACACAGCTCCGCAAAGATATGCCGGCCTCAAAACATTGACTTGAATATGCCATAACAATAGCACTACGGGCTAATCTTTACGCAATTGTTGCTTAATAATCTCAATGCTTCTCAGTTTGCTAAGTAAATTAAGCAATGCTTGAGTACTTGTATTTATTTGAATTCACAGGCGTGATAACTCAAACAAGTAAATATTGATGTGCCCCGCACATTGGTGTTGTTTAACAATTTACCATATGTATATCATTTACATGTAACATTCATAATTTGTTTATGTACTTACCTGTTTACTTGGAACTACTTTGACGTTGAACAAAGCAATGTCACGATCAATTTATAATTTATAATTAGTGTCAACAACAACAACAAAGGTTGTCAAACTATACGTTAAGTTAAAATGCCGTCTTATGACAATTTTAAACTTTTATGGTGCGTTTCGTGTATGTGAGGGTCATATCTGAAAAAATGTATATATTTGATGTTGGCCTATTTTGATGTATTTTATACTTCGGACATACATAATGACGCATTCTGTTCTATTGTCAATTGTTATACCCATAAATTAAAACAGGTAACAGCATGCACAAAGCCTACTTTGAGTTTTGATGTGTGTCTGGGTCCATTGGTCAGCAAATAAAACCAACAACCAAAAACTACAGCAGTGTTTTTATACTTATTAGTTGACGCATTATTTTATGTTTTTGTATGTATTATATATCTTAAGGTCATTCAACGAATGACTCAACGTTGTTGGTTTGTTGGGTATGTTAAATAATCAGTTTGAGACGATTGCATTGATTTCTTATACCATACATTATTATTTCACCGTTTATTTTCTCTCACTGTAACATTGCATCAGTATAACTGCCTTAATGTACATCCATATGAATGGCCATAGCACAGTGTGTGCTATTATGTTTCCGCTGCCCATAATATGACAATGAATTACAATAACGATGAATGACTTTTTGATTATGAAATATATAGTAAATGTATAAACGCATGTTTACAAAATAGTTCCTTTTATGCATTCATATACAAACGCTGTATTCCTTTTTTGAAGACTAAATTACTTGAACGATGTAAGAGTGCGTATTCAATGAAACGTTACAGCGATACGTTGTATTTTAAATTAATGTGGCCTAGTATGATTTTTATAGTGCATAATAAACATTAACATCTCGCTCATTTCAAATGAATATTCACATTTTATAATTAAAAAATGCAACTAATCAAATCAATTGTTTTATCGTTCTTAAATAGCGAAATAAACAAAGTTTCCGCAGAACAAAAGAGCTTTAGCATGAAATCGTGAAATAATGGTAAACGGAGATGTTTCTGATAAATCCAATTGCATACAGATAAATATGAGTTTATTAACAATGTCTAGACAACTATAGAACTGTCAAATGTTATTTGTCGTGTTAGTTCCTGGTTCAGAAAATATATGCACATTTGTTAAAGTGCACATATCGTTCATGTGCAAACAACAAGATCTGTTTGTAAAAATTGAATGAAATGGACATAGTTGAGCAAGTTGTAAGTTATTTAATTTCTTGTCAAAACAAATAAAAGTCATTTAGGATATTGCTTAAGTATTTTCTCTTTAATTGGCAAATTTTACAACAAAAACCGTCATTCACAAGTATCACAGTTTTCATATGTTAAGCATTATTTATAATTTACGAGTTGCATCTTAAATAAGATACGAATACAATCTATTTTGTAACTCCACATTATAGGGTTTCAACCGATTTGATGGCTTGCAAACTAAGTACTTTATAATAAAGAGTTCACCCATGTGTATTTCGTACAATTGCTTAACATTTCTGATAGTTATGATTTCAATGCTAACGTTCAAATCAACTAAATAAATTGTATAAATTTACAATTAGGTGTTTACAGTTTCAATTATGTCATATTGTCTTTTTCCGGAATTATCTAAATCCACTTCCCGTATTGATCAAGTTTGTTTCATATAATGATAGTTCAGTAAACACTGCGATAACTTATTAATCTTTTCATCAAATACATACTCAACTATACGTCGTGATTCAATATTAAATTTAATTACGTGTCTCATGTATTTGTTTATAGAATTTAAGATACTTATTATTCTTGGCGTTTATGTAATTAAAAAACATACTTGGTTTACATATTTTACGAGTAAATGTACTGATATTTTAATGGAAATCATTCTACTTACATTGTATAAATACATCTTCATTTAATAACACGTGCCTCTATTTAGAATGTTTTTTCAAATACATCTAAGCGAAAAAAACACAGGATTCCCGTTTATCGCATAGGGTGAACATATTTATGTGTTGAAAACTGGTTCGAATTGTGTTTGCAATAATTAATCGTTTTTTTTCTTAACATCACATTACATAAACATGTAAAGGTGGCGGTTCTTTCGGATTAAACTTGTTTTACTAATTGAAGCATGTAAATTGTGTAGAAATACAACCCTGCGTTCAGCATGTTATTATCGCTTATACGAGAACAATCTATAAATCTTTTGAACTCTAGAGACAATTTTTCATAATAATGGGACCTATCGGAAATTAAAGCAATTGTGCGCATACCACATCTGCTTAATACATAATAATTTAGGAAATAATGGAAAAAGGATATTTCCTTTGTCTCTATACAATCCAATTACATACGGATAAACAATAACAATTACATGGCACAAATGACATTAGACTTAATATAGCACTGTCACGTTTATTTGTCTTGCCATTTGTGCATGCCGGGTTCAGATAAAATCTGCTCATTGTCACTGTGAACATATTGCTCAAAGGCAAACAACACGACATTGGAAGAAACGAACATATTTAAAGAAGTAATAAGTAATTGGACTGCTTGATAAAACAAATCTGAATCGAAATTTCTGATGTTTTATTAAAGTTGATATGTGCAAATAAGGTTTAATTAACAAACTATGCGGACAAATATGTTTTTACACAAACGGACACAAAAAACATACATGAATCAAAATTATCGCGAATTGAACGCTAATCCCTACATGTATATATTCACGCACAAAGGCTGTTCACGCATGAAGTGATGAATGGACAGTTAATGCATGTTATGCGATATGCTTCTACATGTACATGTTTAAATCAACTACAGTAATAAAGAAGAAAGACTATCAAGAAATTGTATCAATTCTTGTTTAGTATAAACTACTTTGATAACAGAACAACGGCCATAAATATTCAAATATTTGAACTGTAATCGCCGCCTTAGAATGGTCGATACAAAACATAGTTTCTAAGAATATAACATGCGATCTTATAATTAAATATTGAATACAACTGCTTTTACTTTATACAGTGGACACATTTTAATGAAATGTCAAATAATACTATTCCACCTCTTTACGATGACCAAACTAACATCATTGTAGTGGATGACAAATTAGTAAGCTTATATGCTAAACCAGTATTTTGCTGGCCAGTGTACAATTGATGAAAGCAACCACGAACTTCCAACTATGCACAATACAAACGTAAACAGTGTTCAGTCTATAAATGTAACACAGGAGGAGATTATTGATTCAATTAAATGTCTTAAGATAGGAAAAGCGTCCGGTCCTGATGAAATAGACAATCGTATCCTCAAAGAGGCAATTCATCAATTAAGTTACCCTTTGTGTGATTTGTTTTATTCTTGTCTTACTTCTTGCAAAATGCCTTCTTGTTGGAAAATCGCAAATGTGTGTCCGATTTTCAAAAAGGAGACCCATCCTTAACGTCCAATTATCGACCCATATCACTTCTTAACACTATCGAGAAGGTCTTTGACAGGATATTACATAAACACATATTAAATTGTCTTCGTTCGAACTCATTCTTTGCACCAACGCAATCTGGATTTTTGCCAGGTGACTCGACTGCCAATCAGTTAACTTATATATATAATACATTTTGCAGAGCCTTAGACAATGGCCTTGAAGTCAGAGTTGTTTTTTTTATATTAGTAAAGCTTTTGATAAAGTATGGCACAAAGGTGTATTGTTTAAACTACAACAAGCAGGAATTCGAGGAAATCTATTATCTTTGCTGGCTAATTATCTCTCTGATCGTAAACAAAAAGTAATATTACCGGGAGCGCATTCAGCCCCTATCGAGATTCTCGCCGGTGTCCCTCAATGCTCTATCTTAGGGCCTCTTATGTTTCTTGTGTATATTAATGACATCATCGCTGACATACAAGCACACATTCATTTGTTCGCTGATGATACCAGCCTATTTATGGTAGTTAACTCGCCAAACGAACCTGCAGCCGTACTGCAGTCTGACATTGATAAAATATCCAGCTGGGCTGATAAATGGTTGGTATGTTTCAACCCATCAAAATCGGAATCAATGCTCATATCCCGAAAAATTAATCAACTATCCCATCCCCAATTGACTATGCAGAACGTTAATATACCCACTGTTGATGTCCATAAGCATTTAGGTGTCTTTATCTCAAATGACTGTACCTGGCATGCGTATATATCTGTCATAAAGGAAAAGGCTTGAACACGAATTCATATAATGCGTAAATAAAAAAAATAATGCTTGATAGAAAGACTCTCGAGAAAATACATGTGTCATTCATAAGACCAATCTTGGAATATTCAGATGCTGTATTCGATAATTGTACGCAATATGAAAAAGATGAACTTGACAAAATCCAAACCGAAGCAGCGCGAATAGTATCTGGTTGCACGCGTTTAGTCTCATTAGAAGATCTGTATAATGAGTTAGGATGGGAAACTTTAAGTCAACGAAGACGCAAACATAAATTAATATTTATGTATAAAATGTACTCTGAAAATGTGCCAAACTACTTACAATCCCTTTTACCCGCAACAGTTGGATCGCGTAACAATTACTCATTAAGAAATGTGTCTAATCTCCAAACAATTCAAGCGCGAATATCACTGTTTTCGAATTCGTTCTTACCATCTACTGTATCTGCATGGAATAATCTTCCTGATGACGTTAAGAACGCTGAATCGATCCATTCTTTCAAAAGGCTTGTTAACACAGATCGACCGATTCTAAACCCATTATTTTCCAACGGTGAAAGACGCCCTCAAATGTTACACACGCGCTTAAGAACAAAGTGTAGCGCCTTAAATGACCATCTCTTCAGGCGCAATATTATTTCCTCTTCGTTATGTATATGCGGACTTAATGAAACGACGTCGCATTACTTTCTGGAATGCACTCAGTATGAACATATTCGCGGTGACTTATAAACTAAATATCGATGTATTCCTTCCCCTCGATTGAAACTATATTATATGGAGACACCACTCATGACTACTTAATCAATACTAAAATAGCTGATGCAGTTCATAAACTTATTTTCATGAGTAAGCGATTTGATTCGTAATATGCTGCAGAACGACTCTAGACCCTTCTTCTCCCCTTTCACACAAGAAGCCTTTCAAAACATCTCCTTTCTTTCTAAACCTCTGCTGCGTTCTCTCCTAAATTGTTCACGTGTCAATTCGTTATCTTTGTTGCACACTTGAAACTATATATACGGAGTCTTTCTTTTTTACCCTTATGTTATTATTGTTTAAATCATGTACATCCAATTATGTTCGCTTGACAACATGAAACTATTATTGTATAGGGAGAAGAACTCTATAAGACTTTGTCTTTCGTTCCTATTCTATTCGAACATGTACGTATTATAAACATTGTTGTAATCATATGTAAACAAATGTGCATTGTTTGAAAATAAATATGTTTAAACAAAATGTAGAATAACGCACAATATCTTCATTGTATATTTTTGTTTAATAGCACATGTCATTTAAAAAGGTAATGTCTAACCGGAATCATCGACCTCGGTTCTTATCACGCCGGGTATGCGGATACTTTGATAACAGATGTCACTTAGATAACAGAGAACAACAAAAGCCACGCGCAAGCGGCGAGTTCTTCAGTTTTGTTTTGCATTTTTGTTCTGTTCATTTGTTTTCTAGACACGAAATATTGTTTGGTCGATAAACGGTATAGTACTTCAAATTGCGAAGACAATTATTCATGGAAACACGGTGGATTTTATCCAAAAAATGATAAAATTCCATCATCATCATGAATTAGATGATCAGTACATATTTCAACAGAATACAAATACTTGGAAATAAATCAAGAACATGCCAATTATTACAAAAAAAATATCAATATTTCAATAAATGTTACAACATGTTACATTTTAGTTTACTCACGTATTTGAGAAAATTCAAATGTTTAAAGAGTCGGACACTTCTTTTACCGATCATCTTAATGGCAATGGCACTTCTATTCCAGATTACTCGACACTTTTTACCAGGTATTTCACATTTCATTTAGTGAGTCAGAAATGCGGAATTCGCTGTGGAATACTGCTATAGTAAGTAGGCGATAAATAAAAATGTATGTACTGGCGTAATTAAAAACAAATTACCGAATTATGTTTATTCCTTTGGCATAGTATGATATGATATTGTATAAATGTGAAAGATAGAAGTTAAAATAATTCGATATCTCTGATGAGTACAGTTTATATGATCATAAATTGTACAGTTTTCGAGTCACCCAATCAGATGGATTTTCGCGTAGTACACGAGGTTAAAAAAAAGTCAGTTACATTCTTTGTAGCGAAACGTCTGATTTATTTAGCATGTATAGTTATGTCCTAATGAAGTTACTAAGGCCATGTACTTATAATATACTAGATAGCATGTCATGGACCATCACTCTGCTCAAACAGAAACTTAGAGATATATATCAGCAGGGATGCAGGTCCAAAATTCCAGTGGAACTTTTTGGCTCAATGTCATTAAATAAAAAACATAGCAATAATGGAACAGGCGGTCGATTAAATCTCACGACAATGGTGTCAAAGTTATGCATACACGTCGTTGTTATTAATATAAACACAACACATTCTGCATATGAACTTTGATATACATAAAATAATTATATATAACATAATTAGAGAATCGGAGTTAATGAATGTTACATTTTTTTTCCGTTTTTCCCCACAAATTACGCATACAAGAATAAATAACATATCGAAATGTAATATCTAAATGTAAAGCATAAGTATGCGGCACTTAAATTAGAATAATTGATATTTTTATAAAAGGGGCCTTTTAACAGATTTTGCTATGTGTTGAAGTTTGTCATTAACTGCTTTTATTGATAAATGTAAACATTAGATCTTACAAACTCCAGTGAAAAAAATTAAAGAAAGACAAAAAGTAACCCTCGACTAGGCTCGAACCACTGACCCATGAAGAAAAAGTATACCGCTTTGACCACTCGGCCATCCGCGCTTATCCAATGAGTGATGTATTGTATACTTTATATAAGCCTCATAGTATCACACAATATAACGACAACAACAGATATTTCGCATTTCGCATTTCAACGCTTTTTAATTTTAAGGGTTTGTTATCGTCAAAATATGCATATAATATATATATATATTTTAGAGTATGGTAACTGTTAAGTATTAGTGTTTCCTAAACAATTGTATAACTACAACGAAAATTTGCGATTCTGAAACAATTTTTGTTTAACTGTTGTCAATTTACCAAAACGCGAAAAGGCCCATTAATAACTTTTTGTTTTATGTTTTACTTAGTCAGCTCAGTATGATTTTTCTGAGAAAAGGTTTAAATGAAATTATCCATGATTGTTTGTTTTGTTTTTGCTTCTTTTCATACTGTTTTTTATTTTCAAAACAAGATGTGACAATCATGAAGACACATGTATACCGAATTATTAACTCTCAATCGCTATTCTCATCAGTGTTTACCAGTATATACTTGTAAGTCTAATTTATTAATTAATGCGAAGTTTTAGCGACAGTTTTGATCGCGCATCTCATTCACCAAGTATAGTGTTACTTTACATAGGATTTTATGAAGAACAAATGTGTATTTGCCGCTTTAGGATCCCTTTGCTCCCGTTATCTATAGGCATGCTATGATATAAATTAAACGCAATCGTGTAAATCCGCATGATCCGTTGTATTTTCATCTCTCTGAATCTCAAGTTACCTCCAAAAAACACGTTCATTATGTAGACAATTATTTCCGGTTGTCACTTGAAATAATTTTTATATTTCTTTAGAAATGACCATTTGAATCTTATTTAAAATTGCACATATAATATTAATTGTAAAAATTAATGGTAATGAGATTTTGGAAAACAAACAACGACATTGGTTACCGGTATATTTCACATGTATGTAATTACGTTATGCATTGATTCCCAATCAGTCACGCTTGACAATTCAAATTGATTCGTTCAAGATTCAAAATGTTTGGTAAGAATAGCCATAATATATTTAAATGCGTTTCAGGTAGAAGATATAACTCGGTTATCAGAGTGTCCAATTTGCAGACAGTCTCTGTTTTCCAAAGTATCCTATATCGGGAATCAAAGTATCTGCAACTTCATGAATGCCACCTATTAAAACATGCTCTCTCTTCGTTCATATTTCAGTGAATACTATCAACATTTCAGTATTCGAAGCACATTGATTACTCCACATGCTGGAATAGCAAACAGTTTCTTGCAATATTTCTAAGTAGTTGTATTGTGTTGAACTGTTTACTATTCACCCCGTTTATGCTGTGTTTCGACCGATTTTTCTATTTTTGGTGCACAAATCTACCATTTTACCGTGATATTTTTCTTCCCAATACAAAGGGATACACCATTTATCAACTCGACCATGTGACTTGTCCCAAAAACTAATCTGTAGGACTGAGGAACTTGACTTTCGCGTGTGGCTTTTGTTGTTCTCTGTTATCGAAGTGCCATCTGTTATCGAAGTATCCGCATTACCAGCGTGTCTTATGTGCGTTGCTTAAACGCACGTTAACAGCCTGTCCATGACATTTTTATGTAACCATATCATGAACAAATGAAGAACACCAAAGTAATTTTCAAGGTTGTTTTCCAAAGATTTCAAGATGCAAACAGACAAACCAGTTTCAGGTTTTGGTTCAATCAAGTATCCAGACTTTTGATCAAGATATTAATACCGTTTGATGAAAACATATTTCTTACGAGCAGTGCAACAATATATAAATGCAAATAAAATGTATATCTATGCTGTATATTCAAAAACCTTTTATAAAAGAATAATTGACTCCTGGAAGTACAGTTCATGGTTAGTAAGTATCTGTTAATTTTGATCCACGATGAGCTTGACGTGGTGTTGTACTGCGTCGAATTGTATGGTGGTCACTTGGATAAAAATCAGATACGTACGAAGAACCATATTTGCTGCTGACCTATCCGATCATTCAAGACTCTGTACAAAACAAGCACTCGGTCATACTCTTCCATTGTCTATTTAAGCGGATTGACTTAGTAAGGTTTCAGATTATGCATAACGGTGAATTTAACCAAGGCAAACTAAAATGCTTGGTCAATTTTAAATTAATTTCAAGTATCGGCCATTTAATATTAATTTAAAACACGTTTTTACAATTACACATAATACCGTTACTGCAGTATCGCTTATAACACAAAATTCTCAATCCATTGCGTGTTAAAACGCAATGATTCAACAGTCGGTTGGTTGAAAAATGTAGGATAAGATTAGATGAGGGTTTCAAATTCTTAATGAACATTCTCATGACTTAAGGACAAGCGATAGATCAAAAACCAATAATCCGAAGTACTGATTGTTTGGCGTCTTTGATTTCACAAATACTGAGGGAGAATTGTGTAAGATAAATCCTTTTTCATACATATGCAACAGTTAAAGGGACAGCATATTAAAAAAAAATATTTTAAGATACCTGTGTTAACAATTTCCAAATAGTGAAGATAAAACAAATAAAACATGTACTTTTAATTGAAATTTATACCATATGTACACAGTTTTTCAAACCATATCAAGGTGCATTCTAGAAAGTAATTAACATTAAATAAAACTGTATTGTCATACATATTCTCTTTATTTTTAGTTTATTCAAGACAGTCAAACACGGCTAAACAATATAATAAACAATTTATAAAAACTCAATAAATAAAATAAACAAAATAAATAAATAAATATACTATTTATTTAATAAATAATATTTTTATATCATGGTTTGTTGTCGAATAACCCACAGTAAGAAGTATAAATGCGTAGAAATGAGATCACGAGTGCGAAGCACGAGTGATTTGATAACATGCGTCTATACTCCTTACTGTGGGTTATTCGACCACAAACCATCATAGACAAATATTATGTCGATGCTAATACGATTCTGATTGATTTGATTTAAGCTTTTTGACGTGAACTATACTTTTCAATACTCTGCCCGTCTAAGTACAAAGTTCACTTTCAAGTGACATCATTGAATTGTACCAAAATATGACGTCGATTTCATTCATAAATATTTTGTAAATGACGTCACTTGTATTGAGAACAAAAACGTAAACACTAAATGACGTCACGTTTATCGATGCTGATGAAAAACTGAAATGCTATATAAATGTTTTATTAACTACGTTTCTTAACAAATAACATTATTTGCAAGCGTGGTTATGCCACTTATCACCAAATATACAATTTTTTTGTTTCATTTCAATTATATACATTTAATATGAAATAAGGCAAAGACCTAAAGCGAGCTCGATTAATGTTTAATAAAAAAAATAACAAAAAAACTTTAATAAAGATGATATTTAAAGTGATATTATGGGCATTTTTCACTGTTGAATTGAGCTGAAAAGAATTAACAGGTGAAAATAATAAGTTAAAATGTGGTAACTGACCAATTATCTACAACTCATCTTGCTACCAGTTGTTAAAAATAATATATATTCTTTCAATAGTTTACATGACCTACCCAATTCCCTAAGCCGAAATGATCCGTAAAACAAAATTGTGTTTTTGTGCCGTATGAAGAAAACTGCAAGAAAACTACATTTAGACTCACATTGTACATCGAATCATTTCTGTCCTCAGTTGTCAAAGCGAAAGTACGGTTGATATTCAAATGGATTATTTTTCTCTTTCCGGGATATTGTCTTATTATGTTGATGCTGCATTAACAAACATACGTGTATATGAAGTGAAAACAGCAAAAATAAACAACGGTTGCGATAGACACCTTTATACTGTTAGATGCCCATAATATCTCTTTAAATAAAAAATATTATATATATATATATATATATATATATATATATATATATATATATATAGGCACTTCCTAACAGAAGAACTTGGAGTTCGTAAAGAATGGTAATAATATAGGCACTGCTATAAAAAATATGTACTGAAATTAACTTTTAATTATTGTGTTAATCAGCAATTAAACAACAAACGGGTCATTTTAAAGGGTTTCATGTAACCTGATGAACAGAACTTTTAGCCCAAAACCCGCCCAAAACAGATTTTCACATTATCAGTTGCCAGCCTTGCAACCACAGGTTTACCTACGACGGTCAGATCTTGACTCAAACCCGAATCCACCCATGAGCAATCTGATGATATTGATCATATGATATTGACCTTGGTTGCTCTTCCAATTAAGCTATCAGACCTTTTGAAATATATATAGGTAAACTGCAATGCTGTATAATAGCATGATTACCTTGCTTAGGAAAATTATACAAAGAATTACATTTAATTGATATTTTGTTATGATTTAGAACATTATATTGTTAGTTCAAAAGCTCACATGAGTTAATGTTTGAAAAGCCAACAAAAGCTTTTGTTTGTAAAAATGGTGCTAATTAATATGCCGACTGTGTATAGTTGAGATAAAGTCACCTTATTTAGCACAAATCTGGTAAAATATATATGGTTCGAATACCAACTGCGGATAAAAGCAACAGAACAGTCTTTGTAACTAAAGAACTCTAATATTTTAATAAGTAATTATCTAAACCATAAAGTGAACTATATTTTGATATTTATGTATACCTGAAGAGAAGATATATCGAAGGTGAAAGTTGCGTAACACATCAAACTATAAACAAATTGTGCAGCAAACAAAGATTGGTATATACCAAGGACATATATATTAATCTAGTATGTATGTCCTTGGCATTACCTCCTTAAAACACTAAACAATCAACTAGAACCTACAATGTAAAAATTTCGAACAGCAAACTGTTGCTACCTTCTCTATTATATTTTTCACTGGCATCAGCAATGATTTCTCCATGTTGCATACTGTACTTAGATTTCACAAGGGCCAGGCAGCATATGTGTTTTATTTTCCGTTTTGAGCATTTAAAGTCAAAGTAATTCCAAATAACCATAATTGAGGAATAAATGCAATGTTTGTCAGCGATAATTATGTCACCCACCAAAACATGTTATTTAATAACAGTGATATAACGCTTTGATTATTTTACACTTGTAAGTATATATGTGTTAAGTACCAAAATACTAGGATTAAATTAATTTGTATACAGTAGACTCTGCCAATACCGGACTCTCTAAATACCGGAACTCTTCCAATTCCGGACGGTCGGCCCAGTCCCGTATTTTCTCCTGCTATTTCTCTGTTAAAAAATGTTGAATAAACCGAACTCTCTGAAAACCGGAAACCGGACGGGTATCTCCGTAAATTTGGTCATTTTCAACGTAAAATACATTGAGTATACCGGACGGTCTAAATTCTCCAGATGCCCGAGGCTTGAAAATAACAATATCTAGTCAGCACAGCGAGTGCGATGTCACACATTTTGCTCGCGCAATTATCGATAATCGGATTAAACATACCATAAAGGTGTCAAGTCGTTACCGCGCTACTGGAGTCCGATTAAGTAATGTAAAACAAACTGTGAATGTCTATAATAGACGTGCGGTAACACCAAAAAGTGATTGACTCGATCGTTTTATTAATTATTTATTATCGCCAATGATAAACAATTTAATTAAAAAATAAATGCATGCCGTTGCGACGATCACTTTGTTGTGATCTTCTCGGGTATTTTAAAAGATCTTAAAGCCATGTTTTTAACGCTGAAATGGTTGTTTGTTTGTTTGTCAGATAAACTGTTAGAAATATGACTGTTAAATATCCATCCATCTGTATGCAAATTCATTCATTGCCGTTTACTAATTTGAATATCTTAAAAAAATAATTATGACGCTGTTTTTTGCTTGTGTGTATGTTTTATGAAATGTGGTACATGTATGTATTGCATAATAAATCGTGTATCTACATTAATCTTATTTGTGTCGTCACTCGCCTATATGACAAATGCCACGTACGTATATGTATAAAGCACCACGCTCACTTTGGGATTAATCAAAACAAGTCGGTATGGATTTGTTTTGCTTTTAATCGATTAAAACCACATTTTTAAGAATGCAATTAACATCATCAGTACCTGCGTACAGTTATCACGTGGTACATGTAAATGTATATGGTTTGTTTTATTTTTATGTGATTCTGTTCACAATGCAATAATGTATATTTCGGCAATATGCAACTCTTGGTAAACCGGAACTCTCTGAAAACCGGACGATCAGGCCGGTTCCGAGACCGTCCAGTTTACAGAGAGTCTACTGTATTCCTAATTAAACGTCATTTTGGTTAGCGACTGTCACGTCACCCACCGTACTCAAGGTAGCAACTATCAAGTCACCCACCGTACTCAAGATATAGACTGTCAAGTCAGCCACCGTACTAAAGGTAGCGACTGTTATGTCACCCACATCAAAGTTAGTTAGATCTTATTTGAATTTATGTTTTAAATATGGTTAATCACATGATCGTGTTTTACCAGAAAGGTTAGCTCAGATGTCAATAAGAGCACTATCTCCCCACTATCAGTGGCGTAGCTGCTATTAGGCACAGCGGGCCCGGGCCTATATTTTTTTCAAACATAAAACAATTAAATGCTTCAACTTCAAAAAACGCATAAAAATGTTGACCCTGAGGGGTTGAGGGGTTAGAAATCTGCATGTATTATTGACTTAATTCTCAGGCAATTGATTTTGGTTGTGTTCAAAGGACATATCTTCCAATTATCAACTCTACTTCTTTCTATGTGCATAGATTCTAGCTCGCTTCTTTCCACGTGACTTGATGTTACAAGTAAACTTAGATCTACATGTAGATCTACTTGTCTCCATTTCAACAATACAGTAAGTTGTAATCGATTTCCGTGCGATTTTAAAGAAACATTCCAAATGATGTTTATAACCGCGGAAATTTTAAATGGAACATTTGCCCCCGTATCACGGTCCATTGACTGAATCCGAGTCGGTTCGGTCCCTTGATGCCGAACAAAAACGTTCGATGTTGTCCGTTGCATCATAAAGCAGTAAAATATCAAAGAAAAACAGGCCAAAGTTTTATATTTTCTCATCTTAGTATTTGTGTAGAAATTCTTTAAATCACACCACAGGCGTTATAGGATTAAAAAAATGTCCAGGGGAGAATCCGCGAATCCCCCCATTTTAATGTTTCGTATTCGACCATACAGCTCAACAAATGATAGCTAAGCCCCTAACTATGAGACATTGTCAAAGGTAGCAACATTTGTTTGATTCATGCCATTTTGTGAGGCTTAAACATGAATCTAAATTCTTGTATTTTCAATAGAAGAGAATAGATATCTAGAATATAACCACTGATATATAATTTTTTATGAGATAATACAGTTTGGTCCGTATGGTCCGTATACCCCTGAGTACATGCCGAACCAATCGTGTGTTTGTTCCTCAATGGGTTTCGTCCAATACATAATAGCACTTACTTGTTTTGTCATCATTTTTAATACAAAATGCGAGTAGCGGTCGGTGTTGACACTTGCTATGTACATACAAAACGGTGACGTCATTCTTTACCTGGATAAAATTGGTGATGACGTCATCGAACGGGGAAGTCCCTGAATGAAGACCAATGTTTTAAACAAAGAATGCTGATGCTTTATTCGCAATATAGTAACAATTAATACGGGGAAGTATGTTTTAATATTAAAAAGCCGAAAATTTGATCATTTTTATCTTTTTTATCATTATGATCAATCAGGAGACGCCGGTTATTTACTTCGAACATTTCCAGTTCCGGTTTCGGATATTCCGGATATCCGGTTTGGTTACGCGCGCAGATACCAAACTTTTCAAAACAATAACCTGTAGATCTACAGTCAAATACACGTGTTAACGTAATGCGAGCTTGGTATGTAAATAACAAGTTAAACACGTCAAACATAGTGCTTTACCATGGCTTGCTTATTAAATTATATATGCGAATAATGCGTATTATAAAGCAATTACCCGAGTGTTAGTGTATGTATGAATAAATTCACAAAATACATACAGTAATGCACTTAATTCTTCAAACCTGCCTCAGCTCAGTCGCAAAGTTTGAGTACGTCACACTTCAACTCACTCTAAAAATGGAAACCTAATTTAAGCATGAAGCCCTTCATTCATCGCAAGTAAATGATTGCTAAAGTCAGAAACCAGTTAAAATTACCAGGATCATCGCATGGAAATGGTCATTCCAAAGAGATGAGTATTTAACAGGTTTTTAAGCAATGCACACCTTTTACGTAGCAAATACGTTTTTACAAATATTTTAGTAATGCAGACACTAGATCAAAAGAATGCCATCTCAAATTATGATCTCTGATTCTTCAATAACCACTGATGTAAACCGTAAAAATACCAACCAGCTTTGTGTTGGCGTACACATCTGCTATAAATACTAACAGTGATCCAAAAGAAACATATACTAATTATACAATTTAGCATGAGTTATTCATGGCACTTTTCTGATAGTCGACGTTTGGCATTATGTCGTCAGTACATCGACAATTCTGAAGCATGTTATAATGTGTTAATGCAACCGTCGGTACTATCGGAACGCATTCGGGCAATTAAAAAATTGAACCGTCTACAGTATACGCGTGCAATCCGGTTCATCCTCTGATTTACGTTACTCGGTGAAAATGACACGCACGCTCAATGAAAAAAGCTCCTCCCAGGTTTTGTCAACCAGCAACGTGTTGGCGTAAACATATGCTATCAAAATCAACAGTGCTCAATTAGAAAAGGATACAACATATCAATGTGGCATTAGTTAGTCATGGCATATCTCTGGTAGGCGATTTTTCGGAATTATATCGTCAGCATATCGATTGAACCGTCGACAGCATGTGCGTGCAATTCGGCACATCCTCTGCGTTAGGTTACTCTGCGAATAAATTGCACGCACGCTAAATGAAAAAGGTCCGCCAAGGTTATATCGTTAGCCCCTGCACTATGCATGTTTGTGGCCAAACTAAAATGCAAAGCGTCGTGACTGTAGTGGCTTTATATAATGACACATTTGGTGTTTACGTTTAGTGAATGTGGATACTTAAGCATCGTTTGCGTAAGGCTTATAATAAACCAAAGTGTATTATAGTAAAACGAATCAACAAAAATAGGACTTAATATTTTAAGGAATACCTTAGAGTAAATTGCGGAACAAATTATGACTTTTAATGTGTTGCAGTATATATGCACACCCTCTAAATGATAAAAAACACAACTAAAATTTACCACCATCATTTCTTGAGCCGATAAAGTGCAGTTTTATTAAAAGTAACATATTAACATGCTAATAGAATGTACTCCCTGCGAGAAGGTATTAGTTTTATATTTCTTCGTTATCTACGGACCGTTCGTACGATGTTTGCAAAGCACCAAATACTGGATGTTCCTAGATAACGGGCTGAATTTATACATGTTCACTGCCAACAAACTCACAACACATAAGCTTAAACATATTTATTAGCCAGGGGCCGAAATACAAATGCATGCATAATAAAATCAACGCGTGACGTATGCATGTTTGTGTTGTTGTTGTTTTTTTCAAATAAACATGCACATGAAAAAATGAAGATTGCCGTACGGATTGAACACATTCACAAGTTTAAAAAAACAACATGTTTTCATTAAAACTGGTTTTGTATATGCATGCATGCGAATGATTGTCGCAATAAATACTGACTATGTGTGTTTTTACAATATATGAACATAAACGAAATCATACTAAGTGTGCGCGTGACCAAATGGCTGTTCAAGAAACATCAGAACAAATGTCATTCTGGTGATTGCCATTCATCGATTTCTGTGGGTGTAAAGTATAGGTAAATCAATATATTAAATTCAACGTAAGCCCGATACAAACAATCATCAATGTTTAAGCAAATTCCGACTTGGCAATTAGCCTGTGCCTTTCCATTTAAGCATGACGGGATAGGAAAAGATAGCTAAGAATTGGCAAGTGATACAGCGTTTTATTCCTTCATGATCCTTAAGTTAATATTTGGATACTTGAAACATGATGTTTGTGTCTTATGCATGCGCCTACGGAACGGTGCCCTAGATAACGTGTATACATCCACATGTCTAAATAGTGCTTTTTCAATAATAATATTCAATGCCTTTAACAATATTTGTTTAACACATAAAGTGGAACGAAGCCTTAAAAATGCTGCATACTATTTGACATTTATGTCGATATAAATAACTAAGAAAACCAAAAAAAATAACTGTGCAGATTGTGAAATTTATTATGTATATTATTTTATACTTTAACAAAGCAACGTTAACTATAATTGTCTTCCAACCAATGTATAACCGCTTACAATATTTGTATTTCAGCATTGATATGTTGGAGAGTTTTCGCCACCATGGTTGATCAATACGAGGTACCTATGTCAGAACCATGAGTGATCAATACGACGTACCTATGTCATCATTGATGTATTGAAGAGTTTTCTCCACCATGAGTGATCAAAACGAGTTACCTTTGTCAGCAAACGGCTCTTATCCTGCTGTATTCATCTTAACTAGAGCACTCCTTGTGAAAGAAAAATGTCATCTTACAATACATATTTAATTATCTTTTTTCAATTGTCGATAAATATTCACAGCTTTGTGTCAATACAATGTAAACTATATGTGAATCATTATTTAGTTCTAAAACTAGTGCAAATATGCTTGCATTAATTACTGGCTGTGATTTAAAATTACCAGCGTTCTTCTTGATTCAACAGATTAAGCTCATTTTGTTTAATACTAATACGACCTTGGAATCACCTGAATATTATAATGAGTGTAACTTCATTAACTTAGTATATTTCAATGGAACTGTACTAACACCGTTTTAGCAGTATGATACGTAGCGGAAACAAATAAACAAGTATGCACAGAGCCAACCGGATGAATTAACGATAACTAATATAATGGATGTGAAAGATACCCGCCTATTTCTCAGTAAAATAAACTTTATTCATGAGAAAGACGAATTGATTGTAATAAACAGATTAAATTAATGCTTACACACTAATTGCAGTTAAGTCGTATTTGTCTAGCCCGCTGTGCATGAACTATATGCGTATGATTCGCTGTTATTTCTAAGGAAACAAGAACAGGTTATGTTAATGAATACTGGAGGACACGGGTATACTTGAGCATGTTTTGATCAACTGCGTTTCTTGTAAAGCATATACGACATCAAATTGCAATATTGCATGTGATTTTACTCTTTAAATTGTCTTTTTGTAATTAAACAAAAAATTATTTCGCGCTGTTCTTTTTAATGAAATAAGCAAATGGCTCTGTTTACAATAACGTTTCAATCAATAGTGACATATTTTTAATGTTCTTAATTATTTTTGTATTTCAAATTGCATTTGCTATAAGTTTAACTTTCCGTAATGTATTAGCAATATTATATTATGTAACAAAAACAGATATGCAACAGTAATACATTGACATACATAAGTTAATAAGCGATTCTTTCTTTAAACGTGTATTTTGTAATATAAATCTATGCCATAGAAACCCTTCAAGGTATTTGCGTCAGCAGTCTGACATTTTGTCGATGACAGGTTCCATGTATGCTTACTGTTTACTAGTATATGTTGAGACATACACAACCCAGCTTTGTAGGTTGACATTTTACATTTTTCTAATGATATTAAGATACATACTTTATGAAGCTATGTCTCTCAAATCGTGCAAGACATAGCAGACGTAGTTAATGTTCATGTTTTCTATTTCTTCGTTCCTCATGAAGTTACGGCTCGGGTTCTTTAGTCAGTTAAACCTTGGAGAAGTTGCAATGTGCACGAATTATATTTGCTACATTGTTTGCAATTAAATTTTAAGTGTGATGCTATGAGATTATATGTATTAACACCGAACTGTTAAATCAATATATATGGGCAATTAGCATAAACGGCCTTGTAGTACGAATAACCAACTCTATAATTAAGTTAGGACAATTATTTCCATTGTGCAAATGTAGAACACATTTGTAAAATACGTACCATTTGTATTGCAATACAGTATAATTCCTATAGTTATACGATGGTAGTTTCCTATTCGTTATGATAAAAAACGAATAAATAACGGTATCTGAATTTCTTAATTATCTGACGAACGGAACAGTTGTATTATACTTTGTGTATGTGTATAAAACATGTTGTATCGGTCCGATATCGGAATACCATTGTTCAGCATTCGAACCTGTAACATACACATCAACCGACGGTCAGCATTCTAACAATATTAATCGGATACGCAAAATGCTCTGTTCTTCATCGCGCCAACTTAAATTTGAACGTCTGTCATATTTAGGGTTTTGCATAGGACCAAATTTGGATCTGCAACACGGTTCTATGTTTGCCCGACTTCTGGATAATGTCATTGCAACGCAATTTGCCCATGACTCAGAAACTTCTTCTTCCCTTTGATAAATCTGGTTTCACCTTCTCTTAGCAAAATATGGGTTTGCAATTGAAAACTAAATCACACTGAAAAAAATAAATGCTATATTGGTTGTGTTATTTCATAATGTGTTGTTTCATTTTATAAGCTTTATCAACAACACTCATGTTTATAGTCAATAAAATTCCCACATACACAAATCGCTGAACACATGTAAAGCCTCTATTACGCTAAAATTACCGAAAATTTCGTTCAATATTTTGTAAAATAAAGTTAAACAATTTAAACTCAGTTATCCTTATGGCAATTGCCGAATTTTCAACGCCATACGTAGTCTGGTAAAATAGGTGTCTGTAGATACAAAATGCTCGTTTGTATTATTGTTTTGCATATTTAACTCAATTTTAATTTCCCGCAACGATATCTGTAAATACGTCACATGAACACTAATATGGTACCATTTTAGTAGACGTGTGTTATATGACTAGATATATTTGCGGGAAATTAAAATGAACTTTAATGCTTCACAAATAAATACAAACGCGCATTTTGTATCCATAAAAATCTATGTAATTATGCCCCATCTAGCGTTGAAATTGTGGTTGTTGCTATAAGGAACACTGATTATTTAGGTGTTAGCTTTATTTTACGAACTACTTTGCGAAATGTTGGTTGATGAGCGTTATAGAGGCATTAACACACACTTGCAAACCTAATTAACAGACGGACGTTCAATACAACGCTTCATGCGTATTACTTATACATGGGTTAAACAAAAGTACTTGCTGCTGCTGATTGTGTGTCGGACAGTAATGACTCTCGCTAAAACTTGCTTTAAAATAAATTAGTACAACGATGTTTAAAGGGATCTTTTCACGCTTTGGTAAATTGACAAAATTGAAAAAAGTTGTTTCAGATTCGCAAATTTTCGTTTTAGTTATGATATTTGTGAGGAAAAAGTAATACTGAACATTTACCATGGTCTAATATAGCCATTATATGCATCTTTTGACGATTTTAAAACCTAAAAATTATAAAGCGTTGCAACGCGAAACGATTGAATAATTTGGAGAGTTCTGTTTTTGTCGTTAAATTTTGTGAAACTACGAAGATTGCTTATATAAGGTATAAAATACGTTGAGTATATGTACTCGGCGGAATAGCTCAGTAGGCTAAAGCGTTTTTACTTCAGGACTCTGGCAGGACTCCAGGGGTCACTGGTTCGAAACCTGGTCCGGGCAATATTCTTTTCCTTTTTCTAATTTTATTCTTGATTTTTTACTGGAGCTTTTACGATCCAATGTTTACATTTATCGATATAAAGCATTTAATGAATAAGTTAAAAAATGCCAAAATCTGTGAAAAGGCCCCTTTAATGGTTAACCAACACTTCACTATCAATGCTTAACTGTGTTAATATAATGAATGATCAGTATCAAGCATCAGGCATTGTTGATATATAAGAGTTAAATCTTAGAGTTGACTACATAGCAAAGATTATTATACAAACATTCAAATTATAATTATTGGCATAAGCATACTTTAAGCAATCAAATTTAGAACACATAAATACACTTTGCAACAAACACATACAATAAGGTTCCACTCGGGGACCATTGGTTTGTCTATTAATTCTATAAGCAGAATAATAACAATGCACCATAGCTTTTTTCCGCGAAGAACGAATTAACTTTTATCGAGTGATAAATCCCAATCGTGCATCAAATGGTACTATATAGTAATGATGTGTGATGTATTGCCGTCTTTTCTGATATGCATGAGCTTTTTCTGTTGCGCCCGAGTCATAAGCATAAATCTTTTATTATAAAAGCATTGCCGGAAAACCACAGCGGATCTGCATTTCCATAATTCATTGAATACGGTGAAAATAAACCGTGTTTTTCGCTGCCTATTACATATGAATTATTGCAAAAAAAACACGTTGTATATTGTGTATTACTTCAAACGATTGAACTAGGCAATAACATTTTAAACCAAATTACATAGATTGCAAAATCATTTATTATAAAAGCATGACCGGATAACCACTGGGGATCTGCATTTCCATATTTCATTGAATACGGTGAAAATAAACAAACTAAATATAATAACTAGCGTTAAAGTTCTAAGTCATTCAAACTTGTGTTTGTTTCAAGAAACTGCCTGAGATGTGTTCATATGCCAGGAACATACGATGATTCTCAATGCCAAAGTGTGAATCCCAACAATACTTAATGTATGCTTCGTCAATATAATTGTGTAGATGTCAACGGCATCCAATAAAGTATGTAGTTATTAGAATGTAATGCCAAGTTGAGCCACATTTCTTGTTTTCTTTTGCCCGTTGGTTACTTCAAAATAATCAGATTTCATTCGCATACTGAAATCATTTTGTGTAAACACTGGGAGATTGTATTGATAGTACGGTCATCTTGTCGTACATAAAGCATTATAACAGATATTAGCTCGTTTTTAGTAATGCTATAGAAAGACTTAATTCATAACGTTTAATACGACATAAATGTATCACTAGCAGTATATTTATACTAACCAAAAGTCTCGTCATAAAAGTAGCGAGATGTAAATCACAAAGTTGGTTTATGAACGATACTTTCATATAAAATCTACACAATTTTGAATAATAGCACATGAACAGTATGATGCATTCTGATTCAAACGCAAGACGTGTACTACTTGTATACGCAGCGTCTTCTTCTGGTAAAAATGTCATTATGTGATGACATGACAAACATGGCTAACACCGTTCGCATTAACATATTGAATATGTTCGCATTGAAATGGTAAAGAACGAATCTGATTGCCGGCATTCGCTAATGTGCTAAGCGTATTTTTACGCACATGCACATGTTTCATTACAATACATACATGCAGACGTTGAATAAAAAAAAATGCTTGGGCAATCGGTCACTTGCCTTAAATAAAGGACCAACTAATTGTTTTTAATGAAAATTCAATACTGCTCCAGCAGCTGGAGTTTCACTTCTTTATATTGATAAGCAAATGATTTTACCTGTTAAAGGTGCCAGTATAAATTATGTTTTTAAGTGCCATTTTGCATGCGTAATTTTAAGAACAAATGGTGTTACATAATTATTAATCATTATGTTTGTATCACTATCACTATCAGTATAAATATATTATAAATGACAAATCATCAGACTTTAACGAAACGAATTTTTAATGCGATTTTTGTTGCAACATCACAAAAATTCATCTTACTTCGTTGCCATTGTAATTTGTTGCATTAAAAAAAGCACAAAATACTGATAAATTACGTGGCAACGCAAAGGGTGAATTTATAGAATCGGCAACCACAAATCGATACACAGCTATGCAAAAATAAACAGACATCGAAACATTGACTTAAATTTGCCATTATAATAACACTACGGGCTTATCTGTACGCCATATTTTGTTTCATAATCTCAAGGCTATTCAGTTTGCTAAGTTAATTTAGCAATATTTGATTTCTCGTATGTATTTGAATTCCCAGGCATAACACAAAACATACACGAGTAAATATAGACTTAACATACAAATAACGCATACGAACATTTGTACAAAAGGCACACTTTAATTAAAACTAAAACATAAAACGCTTTCTACGATAGTACAAACCCGCATATCTCCCAATGCTAACGTATTTTGCACTATGCATGTAAACGAATGCATACTGTAATGATGAAAAATAATTGTCTTTGCGATGTTAGCAAAGTGTGGGAACGGCGCTCTTAACTAGACAGGAACTCAACGTGATACAATAATTTACTTTGATGCCAATGCCGTGGTACGGTCAACACAAGCCATGTGGGAAATAACAAGTTTCAAAGCGCCCATATATCACAAGTGGCTCAGTTATAACGGATCAATATGCATGGTACACCACTGGTATCATACAAAGTTCTCTAACGCTGATTAGTTTTGGATTCAGGGAATAAATATGGTAAAACCATATTGGATGCTTGACGATATATAACATTTAATACAGAACTGCAGGATAACGATGACAGAAAAAAAACACACCACTGGTGGTTATATAAAACAGATTATTGTTTCGTTATTTCATACATACAGGAGCGGTGGGTCCCAATCTTCATTTTATTAAAATAAACATCCCAGTTCGGCTCGAACTAACGCCTACGTTAATCATGCAAGTCAATATTTAGTTCACGCCACGTAAGTTATGTTACTAATATTATATGTTCGCTTATGTACATTTTACTACAAACGGTGTTATATAGCTATTTATTTTGAGCAAAATGTCCCTGTAAAATATTTAAAGTATAATAGTAATTCGTAGTTGGCTGAGACTTTAAACATAGCTTTGTTACAATAAATCATTAAATTCATCCGTGTCAAAATATAAGTTTGAGTAATTGTGACGTTTTTGTCGTTTTTAAGCTATAGTGGTGCGTTTCGTGTAGGGTATGGTCCAATGCCAAATGCTGCGATGTAAACAAACTATAAAAATACAAGAATGTACACATCACGTATTATTTTATAAAGGGATCTAAGTGACAGTCAATAGATCGATACAATGTGGTCAACCAACCAAATACCACCATTTTTTGCAATCATTTCCATAATACCTGTTATATAATGTATTCTTACAACATCGATTAACCTTTTTATTGTTCGCATATATGATAAGTTTTAACCTTTTTATTCAAGATCGATTGCATCGAAAGCCTTGGGCTTATTGAAACGCTCTCTAGTCCGTTTCCTGGGCATAGAACCAGTACTTGGCGTCTTTGGGAGAGATCTGAAGAACGCTCCCACAGTTGGGATCGAACCCGTGAACTCCCGGTCGCTAGACAGACACCATTTCCATTACACCACGGCGACCTGTGTACATACATGATTGCATGAATTGGAAATACCTTAAACGACACAAAAACATAACATTTAAACTTTATCACAATTAACTAATGTGTAGGGATTCTCCCTACAGAATGGTCGAGGATAGATTAGATACAAAGTCGGCAATAAGCAAAGCCTTCCGCTGCTAACGTATTATTGAAACTGTAAAAGTGCTGTGCGGTAATTGCCAAGAGCTGACACGGATCGGTATACAAATCACTATAATCTAAAGACATTTTTTTTCTGTTTCTCTTGACTGAAATACGTCCGTTGTGATCAATTCATAGCATTAGGGAATTGCACACATTGAAACAAAACATATATTTAAAGAAAGATATTTATCATTCACATCGGTATTAACGTCATTTGTAGACAAGAAATATCCGCTAACGATCAGAATAGTAACGATTGTCATGCATGATTCTTCAATCATACGGACTATTAGTGTGGTTCTTGATTCATGATGGATATAACAAGTGTCGATACACGAATTCAAACTGCATCGTATTGCTGATTTTCAGATATGTTTATTTTTATTATAAAGACAACTCGGCCACTCGTGCTTATCCAATGAACAATGTATTTTATAATCAATATAAGCAATCCTCGTTGTTTCACTCTATATAAGCAATCCTCGTTGTTACACAAACTATAAAGACAACAACATAACTTTCCAAATTATTCAAACGTTTCGCGTTGCAACGCTTTAGTATTTTCAGGATTGTAAATCGTCAAACGATGCCGAAAATGGCTATTTTAGAGCATGGTTAATGTTCAGTATTACTGTTTCCTCACAAATATAACAACTAAAACAAAAATACGCGAATCTGAATCAACTTTTATTTTTATTTTGTCAATTACCACAACGTGAAAATGCCTCTTTAATGTGTTTATCATTACTAGGTATTCGAACATAGTAGGCATTTTCCATGTATTTGCCATTTTTGTTTGCAATTACCCAAGAACAATATGTATAGCCTTTCAGGATGCGAATAGAATCCCGGTAGGACACTTACTTTCCGATCCGTGGCTTATGAGCTTAGAACAACCTGATATTATCTCACTAGTAGCCACCTGCTTGTATACTTACTACAATTAAACAACTAATTGGTAATTTGTTAAAATCTGTGTAACTTTTGATAAATGTTGCGTTATGTTATAAACTATTTATCAATAATCATTATGTAAAATATTGAATAATAGTTTAGAGTACGCAATTTATATTACTTGTATGTTCGTATATATTTTATACTGAGTACATTTAATATTAATGTGTTAATTATAAGAAACATGTAGTACTGATAGAGGGCATTTGCTTTTTGTTTTATGTTAGAAATCTTTTGTTTTGCTTTATCCAACTGTATTTAATTGTGTATCATATTGTACGAATAAAGCTTTATATCTTTAATATCATTATTTCGCTAGTATGTTGCGTTACTGATGGTATTCCGTTTTATATATGTCATCCATATGTCATTATTAATTTGAACCGTGATTGGTTTAACAAACAACTAATGTTCTTTTTCTTCTTCTTCGTGAATTCTGGCATCAACATCCACATTTAAAGAGTGTGTCGTTTAGGTAGGCTTTTTTCTATAAATATCTATCAATATATATGTGTTGTCGAATTCTTACGGCATCAATGTTTATTGTAGGTACTCTAAGTTCATACCATTTAATACAGAGAAAAATACAACGAAACATATCCTGTACAAGTATATACCCATTCATATAGGCTGTGCTGCAATAAACTGTAAGATACAGCTTCAATATCAACATAACATCTATTGGTTGAATAATTGTAGCACAAACTTATGTATATACGATTTGAAGGTCGAACATGTATGCTTTAAATCTTAAACATTAACATTACTAGAACATATTAAACACAAAGTGTTAAATGATAAGTTATGAACGATATTACTGTTTTTATAATTGTCTCAATAACCTGACTAGAAATGTCTTGTTTTTAAATTTAAAAATAATATCAACTTGTTAAAGCATGTCATATCACATTTTTCAATCAAAAACATAGGAAATGACAAATAAGAAATTAGGATATTAAGCAGTGAGTTAACAACACATTGAGTTTCTCTGAATGATTACTCAATAAACTTAATATTAAATTGACGCAACAGTAAATCCTCATGTTCCAAGTAGCATAACGAGTAGCAACTACATGAATAATAATAAATACATTGTCGGATACATCATGTGCTATTTGAAGCTTATGCAAACAGTGAACACGCCCCATATAAGTCATATTTGACAACACAATTGTGTGTGTGTTAAAGTAGAATCAAAGTCAAGATGCGATTATTTCTAGGTCACGATCGATCTATATTTGCTATACAAATATAACATAATTATATATATATATTGAAAGCACACTTCACTATTTGGGAGTTTTGCTCTTCTCATAATCATTTGATAAATCATTACAGCATACATACTACGATGAATATGTCATCGTTTGTTTTAACGGTTATTTTTGTGTCGATTCTGTTTTAAATGTTCTAATTATTGTTGTGTGTGACAACTCACCACAATTATGTAGTTCTCAGTTGTGTAATCATGTTTTAGATGTATTCACCATTTAAATTAAAGGATGTTATCTATAACTTACTGTTTAGCCATATATAATAGATTAGACCAAATCAACCCGCACTACTGATATATGTTTTTCTGTTAATAAATTCATGGCATAAACTATTGATTGAATTTCCAGAAAAGACGCAGATGTAAAGTTTTCCGGTGGTGTCATTTTAATATGGTCTCGGCACTTTTACAGAACGTGATGTTGCAATGTTATGTGCTACATTTTGATTGTTCTATTCATGAACATAACGACGGAAGTGTCTTTTGTTAGGAACTATTAGCACCGTGTGTTATACTTACATAAAGCCAAAGTCAGTATGAACGACTTGGGCGACAACCTTTCAAATCGAGGTCCAATTACTTTTGTCCAATTGTTGGTGTACTTTGAATTATTATTTATCCGGTGTTTTAACATTATATTTGTATTATGCATACACTGTTGCAATGACATATTAAAATGTATACTGTTAACGCATGTAGTGATTTTTTTATACAAAATTCTCCTATTTATGAACGAGAAAGTTCCTTTCAAGCTTTTAATAATAGTGATGGTTATACAAGGTTTACACATTTTGGTATGACACGGTTATTTTAAAAGTCTTAATTATCACATGAACGTTTAGCGATACATAAACAAGTTAGTGTCAATATCTGACAAACTACTGTTTGCCAATTAATCCGCGTTTTATGTACGTTATATATCTAGTACAACATTTGGTAGTTTGGAATTGTCAACTGTGTTTTCGAAATATTAAGTCCATTTGAAATCAATATACATACATAAACAACTCAAATTGAATTTTATTGTTAATAGCGACTGCCGATGTTCATCAATTTAAAGGGATACGTTATTATTGCGAGCTAATTTAAGTTTACGAAATAAGTAGACAGACCATTAAACATAATTGGTTAAAACATTTACAGCCCAGCAGCTATGTGTATTTATTATTTATTTGCTTAAAAATATATTGAATAGTGTTATATATTAGCGTATCTTCCGCGTACAGTATTTCGTAAACGTATGGACGTTTGTGCCATCCAACAAATCGTGAAATGACTCGGTGACGTCTTTTTACTGAGTTATGTGCCATTATACATGCACATTAGCAAACAAACATGACATTTTTGTCGATTGGGTATGCACATAAGGCATTGTTTTGGCATGTAATCAAACATGAATGAATTTCAGATGAATGTCAACAGTGCTGTATCTTTTGCGACACAATGGAGTCTGGTAAACATAATTATGCAATACTTCTCAATCGAGTATATCAAGTGCTCAATTATATTGACAGAATACGTTCTACTAGGTTTAGAGAGGTTTTGAAAGACGGGAATGGCGAATATGCCATCCAGGAGACGTTTTTACAAATGCTATAATTGGTTGCAATTGTATACAAAATGGTTATTTCTTAGTCTCCTTTACATTAATGAACGTTTTATACAGGATAAGTGCAACCTATTTATGTTAAGTTCTTATTAATTTCGCTACTGTACAGATGGACCTAATTGCAATACAAACACGAACCAGTGCACAGCTGATGACAATATGGAACATGAACCGAAAAACACTATCGCCGTATCACAAAGTGGAACATGAACTGAAACAACTATCGCCTTTTCAAACACTTTTTTCGGGTCTACTGTTTATCGCACAGAAAAAAATTAACAATGGCAAACACATTTGCAAACGCCATAACAAGCTCTTTAATATTAAACAGGAACACATACACAAATTCAAGGTGTTTCTCGAATTGGTTGCTTTATGATAAAAACTTTATGTCAACATTTCAATTTATCGCAAGTTCACACACTTATGAATATGAACGACACATTCTAAACAAAATTAATAATAAATGGTGTATAAACTCCATAGTTTAAATGGTACGAAGAGATATGAATCAATAACTTGGGTGTAATGTGTTATGTTACAATACGTCGCGGCTATGTCTGATATGAACACAGCCGCAAAATTTGCCCATTTCCAAAATTGTGCATTTTAGGTTTCGATATGATTGATTCTTAGACTGTTAGAACGAACGTTGCATAGTTGTTCTTATTTATTTATTAGCAAAGTGCAACCTCATAATTACAATCATTACTTTGTGCATATGATATCTGTAAAAAAAGAGTAACATAGCTCATTAACAGCCATAGACCTATGTTTTTTTGTAAAATATTATGACAATCACGTAATTCATGAACGGCCAAAGACAAAACGTGTGCTCTACGTTCTTTTTTATTTATATGTTTCCATAGCAACCAACAATACATTTGTTGATATTCATATAAAGTGGTGTTACATTGTGAGTGTATACAAATGTGGGGCATGTTTGTTTAAGTCAATTTACAATGACAATAGTTCATTGCACATTTGTTGAAAAGTAAAGTCAAACACATTAAATGAGCATTGTATATTTGCATATTACCATCTACACACAAAATGCTGTTGTATTATTATCATTGCTTTACTCATAGTTCTAGAAGGTACACCTTAAATATGATTATTAAAAAGTACACAATTTATATTAGCAAGTTGTTTATTTGTGTATAGTATAATATAAAACGAATGAATAATCATTCTATTAAAAAAATCAAATTTAAAATTATGTTACCATGGAAACCATATTTTAAAAAAGTGCCAGAGGACACACATTTTAGTATTTGTCGAAATCATTATTATAAAAGCGCTTATGGAATAAAGTAGAAAACTATTGCTGTATATTGATACACTAGGCAAACACGTAATGGCTTCACTTCAAATGTTCGTCTTACTAATGAGAAATAACGTTTTCCAGTGACTGAACAAATTGTCAGGTTTCTGACATTGATAATTCCTCAATGGATATAATTGTCACATTCACCGGAAATGACCAATTTCGAAAGCCACTGAAGGACCGAATTCGCGTTTGTTAGGTTTTTGCATTTTGCGCTTAAAAATATAGCTGTATTGTAATTAGGGAAAACTTGTTTTATATCTAATAACAATTGCTGAAGTGATATATTATGGTGTAGTAATATTATCAATCAATGTGGAGATTCAAACATAATTAGATTTTTAAAAAACAATATTGTAATGGGGTATAAGTGTTGTTTTAAACACTTCTAAAAGGTCCTCTGTTATACTAACATCTCTAATTTTAGCTGTACTATATGATCTTAACTATTGTGTACTCCTAATATTCTGTAGCAAATATATACTTACAGTCAGATTGTAAATCTCTTATAAAACACACATTACACTAAATGCAGTGTTGTTTTTCTTCAACGACTATTTACCAACATAACTTAGTTTAACTTTTCCATCAAATGCCGGCATAGGCGTTGGCGTACAGTTCCAGTTAAGTTAAGCGTCCAGTGACTATTAAATACTGTCTCCACGGCAGGCATTCAGCTACAACAGTCAATCTCATACAACGTCACATACAGATCCAATACAATGAATTGTAATCAAACACACCATTTCCCCTGTGTTACATAGTAATTCGCTGCAATTTAGCAGTATTATGCCCCCTTTTTATACATTTGTTTAATATTACATACAACATATATATATGTCATGTTGTTACATAATGTATTAATTTGAAACTGTACACGGGTATTGGATGTAATTCTGTTTATTACATTACCAGGTTCTAAAACTCCAAGCACCAATTTTTAGGAGAATCGTGTGTCCTTTGGTTCTCCAAAACTTCTGGTAAATATTTCCTTGCAACTACGCCTTTCTTCTATATTTACTACCAATAATGTGTAAAATGGCATCATATGAAAGTCCGACTAATGTTGAAGCACACGCTAAAATTAATGATGAAGTTTACAAGCACAAATTACATACATATGTATCTACTACAGGTACTCTATTCAAAATTCGTACATGTCTTCTTTCGCCACAAATAAATCTGACCTTTAATTTACATTAATTATACAAATTTTGGACTTAAAAAAGACAGGTTAACATTTTTGCGTTGTGCAACTACCTTTTTCTTTGCGTATTACATATATTGAACTGAAACCCAACATATATATTCAAGATATATATGAACAGACAGCGACTAGCCTTTGATTGTGTGTAATATTGGTTACGTGCTGGTATATGTAAGGCAACTTTTTTGAGCAATTTGTCATATATTGCCCTTGGATCTAATTGTAATTATGCAATAAAAATGACCACTGCTTACTTCATTAATTAATTATATAATTATTTAAGATAACTTATTGAAAGCTTATCTTATTATAACACGATGCTTTTAATTTAAAAAAACACAAAAAATTACATACTTGCGACATAAACTGAATCAGAACAAACTCATTACACAATTCACGTACAAGCACATTAGTCACAGAACGCAGACACACAGGGTTTAACTTTTTATTAAAGGCCCATGTGAAGCATCACTGGGTTGATAGAGAATACTAGGTTAGCGTTGAATACAGAGAAGTTTATGTTGCGAGGCTTAGAACGCCGGAAGCGCGAGCCTTGGCGAGCGCTTTCGGTGTTCGAGCCGAGCAACATAAACTTCTCTGTATTCAACGCTAATCCTAGTATTCTATTTATCCCATTTGATTTTTTCAACGTGACATTTAACATAAATAGATCTAATAACCTTAACAATAATTTCAATTCAGTCATAAAAGCGCTTAAAATCTAACAAATGTAACCATGCGTAGTGATATACATGTATTTGTTCTGGTACGCAAAATAGTCTTTAAAAAATTCACACACAAACTGTTAAACAAGTAAAAATATCACCATATGCCTGCATTCAATTTTACGCAGTATGCGAGTTTTAACACATTACGACCGCGAAAAGAAGATTTTACTTTACTATAATTCATTTTAATTTCGAAAGAAAATGATCAAAATCCAATATGGCGGCGATTGCTCCTGACAAAATGTTGTCGATGTCAACATACATGTACACCGTCGACGACCTTGTTCTGGCTACCATAACTTTAAATGTCGCTTTTAATGATTTTTGACTGGCGCGACTTTGTACAGGTCTGTCAATACTGAATAAACTGTACGCTGAAGTTTCTTTAGATATTGAAGACCTTGACAATTTTGACGAGTAAACAGACAATTGCAGCGACTGACACTTTATTTGACGAAATATACAGGGCAATACGTTTTCCGACTTCGGACGACGAATTTAAGGATGCGCAGAACGTGTTTTTTATAAAATGTTATGGGTATGCCGTGTGTGATCCGATGCATCAATGGCGCCCACGTTAAAATCATTTCCCCGAGAACAGGGAACGACAAAAGTACAAACAATAATCAAAACACGTAAGAACTAGTATCTTACCTTTAATTATCCTTTAAAATCCATCTAATAATCCATTTAACTTAATTATTGACGATTTTGCATCTAGGGTCTTTAATAATTATTTTAGCATAGTTAAATAAAGACCCTTATGCCATTCTATCACTTTATTCAAATGAGTTTATGAACGCGATAAACTTTCTTCTTCGTCACACGCTACGTCATGTACTCTACATTACTGCTGTTCAATTGAACCGGAGCAGTTTATCTAATAATAGCCGTTGGTAAACTCGGTTGCATTTGCAGATTTCTGCATACAAACATAATTATGTTTAAACTTGCACACTGTTGTATTTATCAATGGTAAATGCCTTTATTGTACGAGAAAATAATTTAATATATAAATACACAAAGAATGGCAAACATTCCAGTACAAAACAGATAAATGAGTAGAAAATACCCGTGTACAAAATGGGACGTTCCCAATTCCAGTGTGGTGCTATTTTTACATACTTTACACAGTTCTATGCCTAACGTGAATTAAAAAGGAAAGCAAACATAGCAGATTATTCATGAACTGTGCGATATGTGTATGGCTTGTTATACATTCTTAATAGTTAAGTTAAATGTCAAAAGTATATGCTTTGGTTATAAACAATGCACATTACACGAAATAAGGAAAATGTGATCAATTGACAATTCAGATATGTCGACATACAGTACATGTAGAAAACATGTGAAATAAGTCGCGTTTATAATAAATCGTCAAAAAAAATGGGGAAATGACGCAATAAGTATGTCATTTTATGACGCCTTCAATCAGCTGATTCATTATACGGATGGCGAAAAATTATGTCATATGACTAGATTTAAAGGTTGAAGGTCGTATAATTTTGAAGCTTAAGTTTTGTCGACTTAGTTTCTTATGAAAAATAATTCAGTGGTAAAGTAAATATAAATAAAAAAATAACAAAACAAAAATCGTGTAATTTTATATTTTATTTCAACATTTGTTTTGGTGAATATGTCATATATATATATATATATATTTCTGCAAAATATGCACATTTTCTTCTTATGGGTGACCTTAAAATTCGATCAATGAACCAAACAATATCGACCTAATTTAAGCGCATATCGCATGACGTCATTTAAAAAGAAGTCCGTGCACGCGACAGGTATATTCCACAGTGTTGAATATAAGCAAGTATATTCCACAACGTGTTATACCGTCAATGTCGCGGTGAAAATGGGATAAAAGTTTTTATCTTCAAACATCTAACTTGGCCCGGTCGTATTTACACCCTTAATATTAAAACAAAATCACGGATTGTTTATACCGATAATTTAAATAAAGTAGTAATGTATATGTCATACATTAACTACTCAATGGATGAATGCAAACCTTGCTGATACAAATTAAACATTTTGAGGATTGATAAAATAAATCAACAACTTATCAACTACATATTTTCTATGAATACTATGCTTTCCCCTACCATTCTTTTAAATGATGACCACAAACACTACACACATTCAAAATTAATCTCCCTAATGTGTGTATCTAAACCCAGTTGACCATGCAAAGTTTCCAAATGTATTCGTCAGTAGGTCCATATGTAATTTTTCATTGTTTTGTAAAAAAATTTGGGTCAACACTCATTTCTTAGGAGATCGACTTGTTTGGGTGAATTTGAAACCGTATAATTGACATGTTCGCATTTTATTTTAGTGTTTAGATCATCATACTTCTGAACCCGACTCTAGTGTATCTGTTTGTGTGTATGTGCGTGCGTGTGTGTGCGCGCGTGTTTGTTTTATTATATTAAATGACGATATTGTATTTTGGTGACGTAAAGTCCCACGACAAGAAAGCCCGCATCGCCCCGATCGTTTGTTCGTTGATTTGATGCGTATTATTTACGAACTTTTATATAACTATGCCAATGTGTAACGTTATAACCCGATGTGGTGATTTTGGCGTCATCAGTCGTATTTGCAAAGCGTGATGTAATGTGAATCGCTTAATGTTTGCATTACTTTTCTGTCATAAATAAGCAAAGAAAACATAACACTTTTGGTATAATGTGGTATAAGGTTATTATCAAGTTTTCTTCAGATATCTAGGTGTAGTTTCAGGATGTGTTTATCTTGTAATGTTTACAATATAATCTTTCAAGGGTCATTGTTTTCTCTTCTTTTGCGAAGGGACAACTTTGTTCGGTTATCATTCTGTTTTTATCATGTCTTACTATTCTTCTTATTCTTAGTGAAAAGACGAGTGGTTCCAATTAAACATTTTATTTAAGAAAAATATAAATATAAAATCACAAAATATGCGTTTTGTCTATTTATGTTGTTTTATTCATAATTGCAAACATAATTTTAAAAACATTATCACACATTAAAAGCCAATGGGTTTATTTATGCAAATCGGTCTTGCATTTGATCTTACGTTGTCAAACTTTTATCAGTATATACATTTATTTCGATATTCATGCAATGTGTCATCATCTACTTGCCTAAGCTTCAACAAAAACAAATATGTGAAGTGTTTGGATATCTACATCTGATCAATTAGTGCTTTTGGAAGTTTTTAATTGGTATATTGTACAATGTGACTATACTTTTTGCGACTATATATGCGATCAATTTGCTTGCGATACTAATACACAAAACAAAAAAAGACTACACTACTTATCGAAAAAATAGAATTAATACATAAATGATTAAGGGACAATTAAAGTCACAACACGTGCATATTCGGTTATTGCGTCGATGCGTTGAATATTGTCTCTTTAAATAAATAAGCGACGAATAATGTACGCATAATAGTCCAATGTCAACGTTTGCGACAAAAAAAACTAGTGTATGAAAATAAACATGTGCCTCTAACTTTATTTTTATCAAATAGCTAAAAACTTTAATTAATATAATGGTCCTATTAAATGTAACGAAACACTTATATAATACCATTGATTAAAAGCAGTTCTATAACAACTTTGTGTTATGTCTACTTAATGTAAATTACGGTATAATCTGCTCTTTAAGAAATAACAAAGGCAACACAGAAACGTATCACATACACGTAAGTATTAGTTAATTAATTTGTACAGGTATTTCCTCATGACGTGTACGTGTACGGATAATAACAACATTCAATCAACTTTATATGAGATGTTATCCAAAAGGTTAAGCATATATTGAATATATAATTGGACACATTCTGCTTCTAAACTATGATTGAAAATGTAAAGGTGTGATGCATTTGGCGGTAATTGATGGGCTCTGATACATATCGGAACACAGATATTTATAATGCATATACATTTTCATGTTTATATTTTCATTTATTGAAGTATGTTAAGTTTGTTCAGAACATTATTGGACATGAAAAACAGATTCTGATTCTAAACTATGATTGACAATGAAAAAGAGTGATGTATTTGGTGATACTTGATTGGCTCTAATTCGAAATGTACACAAATAGATATAATACAGATACATTTTCTTTCAGGTTTATATTTTAATTGATTGAAGTATGTTAATTTTGTTCAGATCACATACAAATTAATGCAATAGTGAAAAAACAATACTTTAACTTACTGGAACTCGAGACTAGTAGATTTCTAAATATGTTGATGTTTATCAGACCTTCTTACAAGTTAGACGTCTAATAAATCAGTACAGCCGCGATAAAACTCTATGGTGGACAGTTTGTCGTTTGCCAGCAATATACCACAGGTTGTGAAGTCAAAGGCATCGTGCAATAATATGTTTACAAAATACTATATTAGCTAGATATATGTTGACGTATGTGCTGTTGAATTTATCACCTTAACTTCTGTTCAGGAACATTAAACGTAACTTTACCGTTAAATTATATGTTGTATTGTAATGATCCAGAAAACATAAAAATATTGTCATTCACGATATACATACACTGCCGGTACATAATATAATACTTCTCAGCCGTCATTTGCATCCTTAAAATACCCGTGTATAGAGCATGCTGTTTGTGTAGGTCATAACATGTCATAGAGCTGTTGGTTTGTTTTAATTAGTATAGCCTGTCCATCATTGATTAGCATTTTTGTCTCCATAAATATGTCCGCGTCCATTATATAATCGGTGTGTATGCCGTTCTGATAAAGGTAATTTTATTTTTGATGTTAATCAATATACACAATTATGGATTTGTGTTTTGGCAAAGATTTGTGATCGTGAATTATACGAGTATAAGGACAGGGTGCAAGATGACGTAACGTTATCGGGATCCAAATCAAACTGTAATGGATAGAAAAACACCGGCTATACATCAGGCATAACTGGAGACCAATATTTTTCCGTTCATCGGGCTGGCGTCCGGCCGATGATCGCAAGGTCACTGGGTCTTTTTGCAGCATCGGGCAGCGTCCGGATTAATTTAAAGTCTCACTTACAATTTTAAACGACGTCGGGCTACAGAAGGAATCGAGTTGGGATCGAAAAACGATCGGAGAATCAACACATTTTATTTAACTGTGTCACTTATTGGACGGCGGACGGCTCCGGCGTGTCCAGTCTTTGCGATGCCTGGAGATTGGACATATCGGTCGGCGACCTGATCATTTTTGACTGAAGCATAAATTGTTATTTTTTAAACTCACTTTTAAGGACACGATTTCTTAATAATTTTAACCTGTGCATAAAAGAGAGATGTTTATGCTACTTATGACAACGAGATATACATTAAAAATCACTTTATTTAATGAGCCTGTGTTATTGTTAAAAATTCATTGTGTACTGGACGGTTATGCTGCACGCAACGTGATATGTTGTCACCGACTTCAAACGTATTTATTGATTTATTCTAATACATGAAGAAATCGGCATAAACCGTTAGAAAAACTGTATTTTATGCACAAAAGGTTTTTGAAAATGTATTTCAAGAACTTGAGATTTTTCTGGTAACATCCAGTTCTGATATTCTGATATTGTTTTATAAGTTAATGTATGTTTTCTTTGTTACAGGTTTAAACCAGGGCGGTTCCTTTCGATTTTAAGGTGTCTTTATTAACACCTTAGCAGCGCATTTGTTTTATCGTATTTGCACAGGAAATTATTATTTCCTGAGCCAGCGAACATTATTGTTTAGTTTTTGATTTTCTTACACCACGGCGTCAAAAATTGTTTTTGTGTATTTGATTTTAAAGCTTAAATGTGTATGTTATGTTCATATTCACTGAATAAAGTTTCGTTTTTGGCCTGGGGCGAAGCCCCTAGGCCATAGTACTGATACCGATTTTTGAGACAAGCTGACTTGGCTGGCTGCCAAAACAATCACGAATGAATGAATTTGTGAAAGTCCGATTTACCACTTGGCGGTCATTCGTGCGCAATCAAAGAAGACGGACCTATAGGTCTTTATAGGTCTATTTGTTTGTATATACAAACAAATAGGTCCCTGCAAAGAAGTTCTCAATATCCCGCATTGTAAATACAGAATATCTTTATATAACATGACAGTGTTATAAAACGTGTAAACAAATATTATTGAAGCAAAATTGCTAAGCATTGGGTACGACATGGGTTTTTTTTGTTTGCATATTCATGGGAGAATAAGTTCCTAACTTGACGGTCTAGGCCGAAAATATACGAGTTTCTACGGAGACAGTAAGAAGATTTTTTTAAGGTATTAGCACTCTAATGAACTTCGTGCAATAGCGTATTCTTTCGTACATATCCGTCATTCCGAACGCTGGACTGTGCGGAAAACTAAGAATATTCTATAAATACGCTATGAAATACTAAATGTAGGACCCGCTAAATACAATGACAACAAATATGGCCGACATTGTACCTGACAGATTGGGTCGTTTAAAGAAAAAGCAATTTGCTATATTGAAAGAGAACAATTAATAAAAGTGTTATTATTGTTCATATAAATGTGACTGGAGTTAATGATAAACGTCAACTAATGCATGGCAGTGTTGATATTTATGAAGAAAACGATTCCTGGAAATACAAATGTCAAACGATTAAAAATTTTGACCACTGTGAAGAATAACGTTTAGATTCCGTGTCATTTACAAAATTTAATATTGTTCTTGAGCATTAAAAGGGGATAAAGTGGATTTATGATTGTGTGATGACTGTAGCCATGTGAACGGGTTATCGTACGGCAAAACCCATAACGTAAAGAAGAGTCTTCAACTTTTCAAGAAAGGAATGCCTTGTTTTGCTATCAACACAAAGCTCGGAACAGGAAGGTACATGGATTTCAGTATGCAATATATTTTCAAGTATAACAGTTTCAATATTCATAATTGGAGTTCATGCGAGAATAAATTCCTCACTGTACGGTCTCTAACTACCATTTCGCGGAGTTTGTCAAAACAAGAGCCACTTGTTTGCCATTAATAATAGTTTTACTTTGAACTCTAATACATGTAAAAAAATATTATTGAATCAAAATTGTTAAGCATTGGCTACGGCATAGGAGGTTTTTGTGTAACGTCACAAGAGGGGTTTTTTCGTTACTAAAAATAGATTGGCCGTCAACTTCTTGATCGCGGCCAATTACATTGTATCAGAGTAAAGGTCGTCGGAAGACTTAATACTTACAATTTCACGACACAAAACTATAAATACCCGTATTCTTTTTTAAAATAAGAATTTAATTAATGATATTTCAAAAATAATAAAACATATGATAATTTGAATATTAATATAAGTGGTGTGGATGCGATAGTGTTATATTTCATCCGCGATTGAAATTTAGTGTAAGGGGTGCATTAAATCAGTTATAAAAGAAAGTCCTAAAATAGCTCAATACATTTCAATCTTGAAATGTATTTTTAATTTTCTTTTAGATTGAATGAATTTTCGTTTCGTTAACATTAAATGAAAATATTAATAAATTTAAGCATTCAAATTGAAAAAAACACCTGCATATTTTGCAAATTTAAATGTCTTTGCATGTACGCGTTTATTGAAAACTCGTCTGTAGTGATAATGAGCGATACAAATCTAGCATTTTATGATACCATTAATATACACATTTAATTTATTTAACGCAAGTATTGTATATCCCTATAATGACCAAACGCGATTGATGATGTTTCGAACACTGCAGTAACGCACGATCTTTACACATTATAGCAGAGTTTACATTTGCAGGTTACGTTAAATACGTTAATTGTGTAGCAGTTAATGTGTAAAATCTTTTAAATGTATAGTTATTTAACACTTTATTATTATGCTTAAACTGGCTAATATATATACTTTATAGTTCCTAGCTGTTAATCCATTTCGGAAAAATGTCTATTTTTAAATATGTTCAAATATTTTATTAAAGCAACTGTTAAGTTTTTGACTTAATATGTCGAAAGATAACATGGAGGTATCATAAATTGTGTTTAATGACCAGACACATGTGGTTTATGCAGAGACCCCATACAGAGTCATACAAGTATAGGTCCCTGGGTTAATGACACACTGTTTTCTTAGTAATTGTCTGGACAGTATCTGATCATATCGAGATAATTGTGATAAAGAAAGGGGCAATTAAACATTGGGTTAAAATGCTGAAACAAAGAGTGTTAAAATTGGTGTGAACAATTAAATAAAACACATTAACATTTATCAAGAGGATTTAGTTAATCTGTAACAAGGTAAGTTTTTACTGGCAAATAGGTTCAAATCAGTTTCTATATGTTGATTACATAAAATCAATCAATTTGTTGTTTGTTTTCGTCCTTATTTGTGTTCGTTCATTGGATTCAATTTAATCTGAAATAATTCCAATTTCTGAGTATTTTTTGTTCTTCAAAAGGGTCGCGATTATGTTTGTAACCTTATCACGATGCGCTTCATCAATGCAAACAATAGCAGAATGGCCGCAGTTTTGACGGCCAAAATTTGAGCATGCGCAAACGTGACGTCATTATCGGAATCCCCAAAACCTCCTATAGTTTTTATTGTTTACATATTCATGCGACAATAAGTTGCTCACTTGACGGTCTCTTACTACCGTTTCGCGGACTTTGTCAAAACAATAACAACTTGTTTGCCATTAACTTTGAACTATAATATAAACCAATGAAAATAAGTCAGTGGAACTTTAATGTTTCGTATTTTCTCTTGATTTTTACATGGTTTGAATTAACCTCAGCATAATAACAATGAATACAGTAGGGCACAGTCGACAGTGACACTTTTCGGATAAACTTCCTGGTTTTTGTCAAAGGTAAATGAAAATAAGTTTTTCATTTGTTTTTCTCATTAAAAAAATCGAAGTTGGTCTTAAAAGATGGAATTTCATGTTAATGAATCTATTACACCAATCATGATGTTTGTATGAGCCGTTTTGGCGGTCATAACGACGATTTTAGACGCTGTTTATGTGTCTGTTTGCCTAGGTAGTTGTCAAAATCTTAAACACTTCTCAATTTATCATTTGTTGTTGAACTTTTCTATAATGACAATATTAACATTTCGTTGAACAATTTACGGGCATATATTCCATTAGACGTATTCTACTTTCATTTTATTAACTTTAAATTATTGTTTTACATTTACAGATTGTGAACTGAGCAAGGTTGTATTAAAAAGTAATATCAAATTTATGTTGCGAATCTTTGTGCAATCTCACAATGACAGGTTAGCGATGACAATTCCATGCGAAATGATAGCATTAATGCATATGTCAGGAATGTGTTTAATGACAATGTATATTTGATTATTTGTATTGGTACATATTTAAATGTTTCTATTCTTGTAAAATTGTATAGTTTTGGATGTCAATATTAATGGTTGTGTTCATGATCAAGTTTAATATGAAAGCAATGATGATCTAAGATTCATAACATCAAATAAAGAAAGTAGAAAGAAAAAGATATCTTTCTCATAAAGCACGACCAACTACACAAATATGTTGTAATGATTTTGAAACTTTATATTTTCAATGAATTGTCAGACATGACCAAGAGGTTGCCGCTTAAGAAAACTGATTAAAGGTTCTCAGTCAATATGTGTCTGGACTATCGGAATATCGTTTAGATTGTATTGAGATGTAATACTTCAGCAGACCTTTGTTTTCATTGTCATATATTATTTTCAACTATAACACAATCATACATACATATTTTGCTATATTTTATTTATTTAGGGGCAGAACCTACTACCTGGTAGTTTTAATGATGAACTATCATGATATAGGGCTAAAAGATGGATGAGCCAAATCCACCTCATAAAAAACAGATTGGGCAAAAGTGGAGTGCAAACACTAAATGATTTGCTGCTAAATAACAGGTTTGATATGATTTACACCTTGCATTGTTTACACTGCACCTTCATGTATACCATGTGTTTTTAAGATCTGTGTTGGGAGAATAAGACGTGACCCAGATAACATTTTTAAGGATGTCTTTTTAAATTATTTCACCATTTGTAATGGGATAATGTCGAGAACTCGCTCATTCGTGAGAGTGTTCTATAGATTAAAAAAAACAAAAAACAAATAAGTTATTTTCAGTAAAGTGCAATCGCGCGTTTGTAATATTAAGTCCCAACACTGATCCGACATTTTTCTAACCGCTCAAACGCGTCATTGCACATTACTGGAAAAATACTGATTTGTTTAAAAAAAATCATGATACCTATAGAAAACTCTCACTAATCAGCCGGCTCTCGACTTTATCCCATTTAAAATAGTGAAATATTTAAAAAGAAATCTGTGAAAATGTTAACTGGGGTGCGCTTTATTCTCCCAACACAGATGGTTTACCTTTATGGTGTTAAGTATGGAAACTATTTTTTAATATTAAACATTGACAATATACTTTTCACTATGCATAACTTGAGGGTTCAGATTGTATAATGTACCAAGCAATAATCTGTTTTTCGTCTTGATTATATAATTTTAATAATATTTCTTGTGTTATTTTCACATACATGTAGATTAAGTTAAACAAGCATTAAGGCAAAACTAAAACATGACATGGTTTTCAATTTCAATAAATTGCTGACAAGCCTATGGTATCTACTGGTGATATGTATGTTTTATGTGTTTGTTTAAGGTTTCTAATCAGGGAGCCGTTTCATCAACGATTTACGACTAGTTGTAAATTACGATTTACATAAATTACGACGTTTCAGTGAAATAGCGTTTCATCAAGCAAATCGTAAATTCATCTTACATAAATTTCATACATAAATATACGACTGGGTAAGGGCAACCGTAAATTAACGTAAACAAACGTAAATGGCGGTCGTTTTTCTCGTCGACGATGAAAGAAGACGCAAAGTACCGATTCCAAGGCTTTTTAGGGAGAAAACAAAAGAGATGAGAAAATTGTTTTGAGATATCGTCTAAGTAGGGGCGGTGCAGAGCGTTTGTTGGTTTTGATCGGTCACCCACTTGCCAACGATCTCATATGATCCAGTTTCGCAGGTATGTAAATAGGGTTAGGGACCTATACAAACATAGGTCCCTGATAGGGTTAAGAAACCTCTGACTTCAACAATTATAAATATAAAATTGAATGGATGTTCAAGCAGCAAATAAGTAGAATTTAACCCAAAAACGTTAGAGTAGTTACCCTTTGTTTACATAGCATTTGACAACACATGACCAGGATTTAGCAAAACATTTGAAGGATGAATTATTGTATCTTTTCTCAATAAAAGCTTACGATGATAATTACTGTAAGTTTATCCTAAATCGTTGTGTTGCTTTATGAATGAGTTATGTTTAACTCATTTAAATCTTTGTTGACGTGCACTTATTGATGACAAAAAATGACGACTTATTTACCCCACCCGCTAATGTTGAACTTGTAATACATCTACAAGTTGTGATCGAACAGTTCTTAATCTCGAAGATGTTGAAAATCACACGTTTATTAAGCGGGTTTCTCAAAATAAATTGAATGGTGATTATACCATCATTATCATGATCATTATGGCATCAAAATACTGTTTGTGTTAGGTATTTTCAAATTCAATATTCTTATTAAAGGCTTGATTGGTCTTTTGATTGGTCTTTGTCGGCTCGGGTATTACTTGCATGTACCCTGGGTACTCTTAAGTATACTAACATGTACCCCGGGTACGGTAAATATACTTTAACGTACTCGGTGAATTTGAACGCTAACTCGGTCGTTGTCGCTTATTTTTTGTAAATTAATAATATTGTGTTCACATTAATGTCTATTTTCTGTTAAATGGCCTTTATATCATCGAAACTCATACTGAAAAAGCATGTTGATGTATGTTTTTTAAAGAAATTTGTTGAAGATAAACAATATCGTTTTACAGTAATCGGTAGTACGTTTTACGACATCGGATTTTGGGCTGGAATACAACTCGGGTACTGTCTTATATCGCCTGGGTACGTTAAAGTATATTAACCGTACCCGGGTACATGTAATTATTCTTAAGAGTACCCAGGGTACGTGTAAGTAGTACCCAAGCCTTCAATGACCAATCGAGCTTCAATAAGTGTATAGTATGGATGAGTAAAGTAGATGGTGCCTTTTGTATTTAATGTTTGCAGAAAAATCGCCATTATTGTTTTTATATTGTTTTCATTTGCATAAAATTTAATTATTTGTTACATTTAATTCTGCAGTGCTATTTTTGTGCACCCCATCTAAAGTTTTTTTTTCTTAATATTGATGTGGCTTTTTTTTTAATTAACTTCTTTTCATGCATTCGTCCCCTTCTTTTGTGTTTGTAATGAGAACATGAGCACTCATTAGATATTAAAGCAGAGAAATACCATAACAGGTTCAACTTACTAAGCGTTATGCTTATCATCTTTGACATCAAATAATGATTATTTATGTACATGCGCAAAAATCATTAGCTACCATAATCAACACCATGAGCATGGTGTAATCCGGCTTCTGTTCTTTAATGCGTAGTATCATAGACAAAGCAACTTTTCAATAAAATAGTTTAATTTACAGCACTATCAGAGCAACAATGATGCGGGTCATCTGCTGGGAGATGGTGGGTATCCGCTAAGGACTTACCTGATGACCCCTTTACCTCATCCCTCCAATGCTGCGGAACAGGCCTAAAATGAACATCTATGTAGACAGACAAGATTTTGGTAATATATCATGTAAATTGTGAAATATAAGTCTTATTAGTGCGAGATCAACTGACCACACAGTATTTAAATAAACTATTGTTGCCAATCTCTTTCTTATGCCTCACAGTGTCTTAAATCAAAGGTAACTTCTAAAGCTTGATTAGGTACATCTTTAATTATCAAATTGTTAAATTTATATGTAAATTAAGTTTTATTATAAATGAGGGTTGTTTGCGTGTATGTACGTTATGTTTCATAAAAAAAATTCCGTTTAAATAAATTGATGTTTTTATTCATTTTATTTTAAATCTTAAATATTCATTTTGCTTATCCCATATGTATGAACGTATTTATATGTCCCCCACCGCTATAGTGGGGGACATATTTTTTTTGCCCTGTCTGTCTGTTTGCGCCAACTTTAAAATTTTGCAATAACTTGTGCTATATTGAAGGTAGCAACTTCATATTTGGCATGCATGTGTATCTTACGGAGCTACACATTTTGAGTGGTAAAAGGTCAAGGTGATCCTTCAAGGTCAAGGTTAAAAAAACAACTAAATCAAAGCGGCACAGAAGGGGACATAGTGTTTCTGACAAACACATTTCTTGTTTACTAGTGCATTTAAATTAAATTGAGTATTAATGGTGAATACAGACACAAATATTGTGTTTTGTAGGCTATATATTATATAAGCATATTATTGAAATCAAATAAGCCTGTGGAATCAGCGCAATTTAATCACTTAGACAAATATCTATGTTAAAGAAATACTTTTTCTATTTTTTAGATGTCGGCATGTCACTGATGGATGCTTTCCTTTCAAGCCCAATAAGTGATGTGAACAAGCAACTGTTTCCATTCGTCTGCCGTCTGCATAACATGTGTCTTGAACGTTCCTCTGATAAAGGATTTGGTTTGAGACGTGATGGAAACGGAAGTAATTAACAACACACCAGTACAGGGAGCAGCATTTAATAAGAGACAGCAGCTGATCAAACTGTTTGATAATTTTTTTTTAATTGGTACAATTGATGTAGTTATTAATGTTATTAAGTGATAGATTGCTCGAGTCTTCTCTGAATGCAGGCTATACTTCTCAGTCAAATAGCTTAAAGTTGTGTCATCGCTGGTTTGGAAGGATTGGTATTCATGGTGGTCTAGCCATATTTTAGTTACAAAAGCTGATGTTTGCATGTTTTATAATTTTGGTATGCATAATTTGGCTAATATTTACTTCAAGGTTATAGGTTTGTGAAACATACAAATGCCAATGTTCTGAGTACCAATAAATAAGTTATGTGTTAGATATTACCAAGTGCTTGATTTAATAATAATTTTAAAGGGACCTTTTAACAGATTTTGGCAGATATTTAAGTTTTTCATGAAATGCTTGATATTGATAAATATAAACATTAGATCTAAAAAGCTTTTGTAAAAAAACAAGAATAAAATTAAAGATAGAAAAAAAAGTAACCCTCAACTGGGCTCAAACCACTGGCCTCTGGAGTAAAAGTCTTACAATTAGACCACTCTGCCATCTGTGCTCATACAATGAGTGATGTATTTTATAATTTATATAAGCAATCCTCGTCGTGTCACAAAATATAACGACAACAACACAACTCTCGAAATTGTTCAATTGTATCACGCTGCAACACTTTAAAATTTTCAGTTTTTTTAATCCTCAAAAGATGCATATTATGGATATTGTTGAGAATGGTAACTGTTCAGTATTACTGCTTCCTCACAAATATCATAACTTCACGAAATTTTGCGAAGCTGAAACATGTACTAAAATGTGAATTGGTCCCTTTAATATTTAACAATTATCTGAGCTCCAGAAAAGATCATATATACTGAAGGTGTTTTTCCCCATGAACAATTTTTCAAGTGATATTTTACCCACTGATCGTTAGCTCTAATTGGTATTCTTTGACAGTACTGAAAATTCTCAAAGCCACATTAAAAAAGTGGGCTTTTAAAAATATTTTTACTTAATGATATAAAATGTGCTGTCTATAAAAACGGATGATAGTGTCATGAAAAACTAGAAGATTACCGGTATACAAGATCTTTGCCAAATGTATTTACTTAAATATACCCCTTTTATTATGCTTTGTTCAATAATTAAGTCTTCATCTACCGTTAAAATATGTTGTTTACCTGTGCAACTGTTTTGTAATTTCATAGACATTTTTATCATAATAATGTTGACTTTTTTTGAAAACAGTTGCAATTACACTAGTATTCAATGAATAAAACAGTACGAACATTCACATTTATTTATTTTTATTTAGAAAGTACAATATACCAACAGGGCATGGTGTTATAATTCATATGAAAATTTATATCTCAACAAGAGCACCACATAACGGGTGCCACGCACGTCTAAGGGTACAGTTTTGATTAAATGAAAGCTTGTCAGATTTTTTTTTTGAAGTCACAGTGACCTTGACCTTTAACCTAGTGACCCCAAAATGGGTATGGCCTGTAGAACTCATCAAGGTGCATCTACATATGAAGTTTCAAAGTCGTAGGTGGAAGCACTTTGATTTTAGTGCCAATGTTAAGGTTTTAGCACAACGTGGACGACACGACGAGCTAGCTATGATAATACCTTGGATTTCCTCCGAAAACGCCGAGCTAATTATGTGTTATAATAAGCTTCATAGAATCACTGAACATCATCACATGAAAAACCAATTAAAAGTTCCAGAAACAATTGAGCAATTTGAAATTTCATTTTGTTTGAAGAGAAAGCAGCTCCTCTAGATTTTTGCTAATGTCCCTCAGAATGGCATTTCTTTCCCTTGACGAAATCAACATCTCTCGAGTTTTAGTCACACTGTTGCTACATTCTTCACATGTGGCTGCAAGTAAATAAAATTACTAGTTTATACATTTAACAAAACTATGTATTAAATACAACATATGGCACTTTCATGTATCAGACAAGTGTGGTTGTCAAAAATAACACAAACCAGTCATAATAAGACAGCATGACCTGTTATTGATTCTGAAAGTTATTTTTTGCATTGTGATATTTATCTAGCTTTCTAAATTTAAACTCAAAATGTGCGTGTGACACTAATGCTCTACAGTCCAATTACTTCTTTCCAATTTCCAAATATGTCAATGTCGAAAAAGATTTTTTTTTAAATAAGTCGGTTATTTAAAAAATGCACCAACACCCCATTTATAACAGAGTAAAATGAGAAAAAAGAAAAAATAGAAAACATAAATTGTTGCATTTTTATTGTAGGAAATAATAAGCAGTCAGCTATACTATAATTTATAGAAAAAACTAATAATTACTATTTGTTGCTTCTGTTCTCTGTTTTATGATTTAACACAGTTGGTTGACGCAACTTCTGTTTGAGTTTTGACAACCCTGTTCTCTGTACATTGAATTGTTGCATCATGTTCAGGTCTTTCTGCCAGTGATAACATTTTGTTTCCTGAAAAGCAAAGCAATGAAAACTATATTTGTGATTGTTACATGTGACACAGTTTTGCAGCAACAACATAATAAATCTAGGTTGATTTACATCTTGTTAATCATCACTATAATAAATTATTGTGGATGACAATATAAAAATAATAAAGACAGGCAAATAGCATTCTTACTGATATGACATTTTTAAGTATTGAAGAGGGGGTGTTCATAATTCCAAACGAAAATTTAAACATTTAAAAACAATATAATTCAAGCATGAACTCTGACATATGACATCATATTTATGACATCATAACTTAATCATATTTGTTTTGTCATGTGAATCTAATACCTTATTGAAATAAAATATTAGATAATTGAACATAAAAATGCTGACATGACAAACTTTCAATGAATGATGTCTTGTTCAAGTTATTGTCATCCTGAATTCCCTTGGCCTAAAAAAATGAATATAATTAAACTGTTCATTGATCTAAAACACAGTCACCTTGCTGCATAGAAAGAACAAAACACTTGCCTTTACCAATATATTTTTTTATTCATGAATAACAAAATATGCGATAAATAATCTACATTCATGTTCATGACCAACAAGTTGTCAACTCACATTTCAACCGTCGCCTTTCAGTTTCAAAAAAACTCCTTTTTGCCTCCTTACGCAATAAGAGTGGCTGCAGAACAGCAGACGGTAGCCTTCCACACATCGGTGTACAAGAATAGTCGTTGCCGACATATTCCAGTGTTTGTTTTTGTTTCGGTTCACAACAAGCAATGTTATGCGATATTTTCCTCTGCTGACAGAACGCGCGAAAATTACGTCATGTAATTTTTTTCAGACTGCGTCACTAGTTTTATCGGTTACAAAATACGTATATTTAAGTAGTCGTATTTTATGTATGGTGCCTTTACGATTTCGTTGATGAAACGGTATTTATGTATAATCGTAAATCGCTTAACAAATATGTAAACGTAAATTACGATACCATAAAAATCGTATATATTGATGAAACGGCCCCCAGGCATTTTTATTTTAATTATTGCAGATCTTTACAAGAGAATTCGGCAAATCCTGATGCAACCTGAGCTTAAAAAGTTTACTGACAGTTTGGACTTTGTGTGGATGATAATATGGACAGTATATTGTGTTCATGTTGTGTTGTGATTGACATTTTAACAGATAAGATTTTTTAATCCAGACTTAACAGGTGATTTTTCTTCAAAGAATAAATACAATACATTTTTATTGATGTGCATGAATTTGAGTACAAAATATCAACAATGTGTATATTGTGTTGTTTTTCCAATCAGTCTGTCATCCATAGGTAATATATTAAGTATGAGAAGGGAATATTTTATTTTTACATTTTTGTTATTTCTGCACACCATGTCAGATACATGAAAATATATTTTATGCCCCCAACGGGCGGCATATAGTTTTCGCACTGTCCGTCTGTCAGTCTGTCTGTCCTCCGTAACACTTTTCATGTTCACTCTCTAATTCAAGTAGTTCTAATCCGATCTCCAAAGTTGGTCAGAAGTTGCATCCGGATAATGTCTAGGTCAAGACGAACATGGGTCATGCCGGGCCAAAAACTATGTCATAGTGTCACTTAGTGCGTTTCAAACATTCAGCATGGTGTCCGCTCTCTAATTCAAGTAGTTTTCATCCGATCTTTCCCAAACTCTGTCAGAAGTTGTATCTACATAATGTCTAGGCCAAGTGTGAACATGGGGCATGCCGGGCAAAAAACTAGTTCACTGGGTCACTTAGTGCGTTTTAAACATTCAGCTTGGTGTCCGCTCTCTTATTCAAGTAGTTTTCATCTGATCTTCACCAAACTTGTTCACAAGTTTTATCTAGATTGTCTCTAGGCCAAGTTCGAACATGAATGCAAAGAATTGGCAGAAAAAAACATCTACAAACTGCAGCAGATGACATATGTAACAAACAAAATATAAATATTGAACACATGTTATGTAGCAAACTAATAGTTAAATAAAATAAAGGCGATGTATATCTCAAAAACATTTGCACACTTATGCTTTTATGTAGTGACAAAGTTACAGTTGGGGGCATCCGTGTCGTGTGGACACATTTGTTTGTTTATGATAAACAACTCATTCATAGTGATCTAACTATAAAATGTTCTTTACACGATAAGAAATACATTGTATTGTATGCCTGCTAATATTGTAGTCTTAAAATAATATCACTAATACTGTTGTAGTTCATTTAAACATCAAGACATGTGATGTTAACGTTTGTGTTCATATTATGTTTGTATTTGATTTATTTTAACATGTTAATGAATATTTTGGTGTTTAAAGTTCAATCTATAGTGAATTCATTAGTGACGTGTGCCATTAAATATGTATTGCTTATTGATTTTATTTTGTTTTAGTTGAAAATCATGTTTTTGAATCTCTACTTATGAAATGCACTAGTGAATTTGGTTTGACACTTATGCAAAGATTAATAATATATTAACTTCAAATACATTGTTGATCACAAACAGCATGTATATGCAATCCACAAATTTCTGTTTCCATAGCAACTGTTAACTTAATGTATTTTGTCTACTCAATTTTATCAATCATGGAACAAAATTGAATTGCTCAATAAACAAAATAATGTCTGGCAGTACAGACACACAACACAAATTGTATCATGAGGAGTTATTCGTTTTAGTTTTAAGTTCAAAGCTGTACAAAATGTTCAATTTCTGAATACACACCTTTTTCCAGAAAAAATGCATATATTTATGTATATAATTAACATATAAATGATGTTCCATATCTGTCCAGAACCTATTTTGTTGATTGTCTGTGCCTTTTTTGGCCTAAATTCTTTAAAATAGTAATAAATATGAAAAAAGAACATGTTTTGTTCCCATGGCAACCATGAGTATTTACGGATTAATTTTAGTACAATTAATTCCGTACTTTAAAATTAATAATGTTCATCCGGATACGCGATCAATGGAGATATTATCAACACAAACTGATCAGCATAACAAGTACCGATTCTGGTTGAATAAGGACGTCATTTCATCCAAAACGGACATTCAGCATTTATGACACACAAAAAGTGACAGACCCAGATGGGTCATAATCTCGTTCCCAGCCACATATCTTCATCGCCTATGTAGGATGGCCATGACTTATTGATCGACTATCCATTGTGACTTTTTATGTCCCCCACTATAGTAGTGGGGGACATATTGTTTTTGCCCTGTCTGTTGGTTGGTCTGTTGGTTGGTTGGTTGGTTGGTTGGTTGGTTGGTTGGTTGGTCTGTTGGTTGGTTTGCGCCAACTTTAACATTTTGCAATAACTTTTGCTATATTGAAGATAGCAACTTCATATTTGGCATGCATGTGTATCTCATGAAGCTGCACATTTTGAGTGGTGAAAGGTTAAGGTCAATATCATCCTTCAAGGTAAGAGGTCAAATATATGTGGCCAAAATCGCTCATTTTATAAATTCTTTTGCAATATTGAAGATAGCAACTTCATATTTGGCATGCATGTGTATCTCATAGAGTTGCACATTTTGAGTGGTAAAAGGTCAAGGTCAAGGTCATCCTTCAAGGTCAGAGGTCAAATATATGTGGCCCAAATCTCTTATTATATGAATACTTTTGCAAAATTGAAGATAGCAACTTCATATTTGGCATGCATGTGTATCTCATGGAGCTGCACATTTTGAGTGGTGAAAGGTCAAGGTCATTCTTCAAGGTCAAAGGTCAAATATATGTGGCCCAAATCGCTTATTTTATGAATACTTTTGCAATATTGAAGATAGCAACTTGATATTTGGAATGCATGTGTATCTCATGGAGCTTCACATTTTGAGTGATGAACGGTCAAGGTCATCCTTCAAGGTCAAATATATGGGTCAAAATTGCTCATGTAATGTCACTTCTGCAATATTGAAGCTAGCAATTTTATATTTGAAATGCATGTGTATCTCAAGGAGCTGCACATTTATAGTGGTGAAGTATCAAGGTCAAGGCCATCCTTCAAGGTCAAACGTCATATAGGGGGACATTGTGTTTCACAAACACATCTTGATGAAAATGCAGCTGCAGCCTTGATTTTTATAAACCTGTTTATAATAATGCACACACATACTAAATCAATAAAAAACTTCCGACAAAGCGTCTTCTTGAAAAAATATAGTTTGACTTTGTATAAAGATATTGACAACTATATACATAGTCGAACTATCTTTTTTTTAAGAACTAAACTTCTTCACAAGCACACTAAATCTAGTCCCAGGCCTTCAGCGCCTATGGCGCTTTGTTAAGGTATGTGTTCGCTGGGAAAAGTAAGAATAAGCTTACATAAGTTGTTTCTCAATGTGGAAAACGCGATAAAAACACAACGGCGAACATTAAAGACGCAAGGTTCACATATTTTACGATTTAATTAAACAGGTTTGGACTAATAAATAAAATAATCATTGACATAAACAAATAACGTTACATTTTTCTAAAGTTTTTTTAAGTGTTTTTAATGTTGATCTTTCGTCATATGTATAATTATGTATTAACATCAATTTTGAGTATATCCGTGATAATTGTTGTGTAATGAATACTAAATATTAACCTTAATTAAAAAATACAACTCGTTGTGTCAATGTTTAAGACAGGTGTTTTACGGATTGATTATAAAATTGCTGTACACAATCAATTGGATATCATATTTCTATTTATCGTGTTCCCTAATACCATACACACGTAAAAGCAGTTGCATACGTATAATGGCAGCTATGATTATATATACACGAATTCATACACTATAGACAAACGAAATCAACATTCGATTATTACTCGCGCATATTATATTTCATAAGGTTATTTTCATTTATGTGTCTAATTAATGTAACGTATACGGGTATTTTTTAATTTTGAAAATATGTATCTAATACAATTATTTTAAACAAAGTATAGGATCTGACCAGATTGATTGAGGTTTTCATGGGATACCCTCTTAATATTGCTAAATATGAGTATGTTTCCCAGATATCACTATGCAATGGATGATCATATTCTCGAAACACAAACAATGCTTTTGCTCATGCCGTGTGTAAAGTATTTTCAAATAATTAATATATGCCAACAACTAATATATTAACATGTTTTATCTTGACTAAGCTGGTTTTAAATCATGTTATAAAGTATTCCCAGTAAAAGTATTATCCGTCACAACGCAACACACCCCTTATAGGAATTAAACCAAACAATCGCTAAGTACTGATGTATGCTTTCCTGCAAATGAATGACTTCGTGAGCGACTATAAGTTTGTACTTATTTAGAGACGCAGCTGTATAATATCTTGGCGTATTTAATTTTAATTTGCAATATGAAGTTTTGCACAACGTGATGTGGCCTGCGGTGTGTTGTCCAGCTATTGTTCCTCTATTCATGAACATACCACAGGGAGTGCCTAACTGTTAAAAAAACAACGTTTTGTTAGTCTTGAACATTTTATATTACCTATATAAAAAGTGATACGCATATGAGACATATTTATAAAGACACAATAACAATTGTCTGCAATGGCGGATATTTACTTTTAAATAAGAAAATCTGCAACGGCCTTGATTGTTACACAGATTTGCTAAAGAATATATCCGATGCTAATTACGTTAAAATAAAAAAAAGGTTTTCATAGAATTGAACATGTTATAATATCTTTAAAATTATGTAAATCAGAAGTACTAAAGGGACAATAAAGTTTGAGGAAAATGCAGATAATACTTTTAAATAGTATAATCCGGTATGAAATCTCTCAAAGTAGAGTTTTTAATACCCGCGAACATATTTATGTTAAAAGCATAACGTTAGAGACTTAAGATTTTGATTTCACTAATATAATTATTCATAATTTCGAAAACAGAAATAATTAAGTTTTATGCAATTGATAGGTGTACTTTGCCTTTAACTATTATGACGTATTGTTGCGTAATATTTTTTCCAACTTTTTAGGTTGTTATTTTTAATTTATCGAAACTTCTTATCGTGTATCAAATGTTTTCAGTTATTTTGTGGCAAGTGATGAATATTTGTTAAGTGGAACCAGCCGGTGGACACGCTGCCGTAGCGAATGATAACGCCAGATACCAGAGGGAGATCAGCGACTGCCCGATTGTTGTCACGTGATAAAAATCTCGTTTTCACCGCGACAATTTCTATTTTGGTACGAATGTGTGTTTCCAATATTTGTTTATTTATAGATCTCTGCTTCAATATAGACCGCGATATCAACTTCACCTGTTCACACCTACGCATGCGCAGTACAAGAAAAAGCTCAAATTCTTAACTCCACCTTTTCACCCTTACGCATGCGCGGAGTGCCAGCATCCATATTTAAGCCTAAAAATCCTAAACAATCCGTGTTCAGCCCCAAAACTTACCACTTAAGTGGATTGTATGAGAATAATGCATAAAACTCCGGATTGTTAGAGTGTAATCGCTGCAAATATTCATTCCTTAGCAACCCCGTATTTAGGAACACAATCTCTAACCCCAAGGTGTGTTTGCATTGCCTAACGGTCATAATAAAGTAAACGTTAGCATGATGCTGTATTTAGTTTTTAATTATTAATATCAAACAATGATTACAATTCATCATGAGCGAAATTAAATATTTGTATATATATTACACCATTGCTGTACTAAGTTTGTATAATCACAGTTTTGCATTTTTAAATATAAGGACGCTTACCCTAATTTTTGTTAATGTTGTTATACCGCTAACATATTGAATTTCTAAACTCAGCTTATGTTCAAAATTAATTTAATTAATTTAACCCCACCCTCATTTGACACTATTTTGTGTATTTAAATGTGAAATAATTGATGGACAACGCCATTTTGGATCTATTTTTATAGGAATATCGTTGATGTGTAAACACAATAGCTATCTATTTCAGAGTTTGGGAAACGGAATGGCGATAAGGGATTGTTTTTACAAAGAAATTGATAAAATCGAAAAACAACAATTAGCACACGTGAAATGGTTTTCAATAATAAGGAAATTGTTTTTGTAAAAACAAGCTGCTTCATCCTTAGCTTAGCAGTTGACCGTTAAACGTAAACTGCAACTCCTTAATGGTTATATTCCCCACCCCGTGGATCATCTCAACTTTCTCATAAGTATAAATCGAATATCATGGACGCACATGTCAAGACTGTCACGTGTAGCAAAAATGTAAAATCCGAATGATTGCATATGTTGTGTTTGTGTTGTGAGTAAACAATTCACACGTTTGAACTCAAGCGTTGATGCAGACTGCAGTGTGCTGTTTAAGTAAATATATTAAATAAAGTACTTTTTGTGTTTTGTAAAATCTCAAGGCAAGTAAATCTGTGTCAACCCGATGCTTTGCGTATTAGGTATATGTTCATCGACATTTTATTATTCATGACTTTATCTTATCATTCCTAGAGCATAGTTTTCAATCCACATCGAAATATTTGGACGCCATCAGACTGGCTAAATTTCCGTCTGTGCTGTACTGTCAATCGCTAAATGTTCGCGGTGATTTTCTTGCACGTGGTTAGAGTCTAGTTGATAAAAATTGAAGAACGAAACCTAAATGTATAGTAAATATAAACATAATCGGTGACGATTGAAATATGTTATATAAGACTGTTGACACTTTTTATTAAACATTACACACAATGTATGCTCTATATAGCCCAAACCATGCACTATTGCACTATTTATTATGCGCCAAATTTAATCAATATATACATGTTGTCTACTTGTTATAGAGGGTGTGAAGTCAACATCATGAACTTGTGACTTATTTATTAATTGTGCGCCCGTTGTTTTCAAACTAATAAAGTGTCGAATAAACTAGTTGATCTCCTGCAGTACCTCGTGTGAGTTCGATCTAATCGTTAGTACGTATTCCTACGCGGCGATTAACATTTTCTTATATTTGACCTTTTACAAATGTACATTGGAAGATTCGGATAAATGTTTTCTCATCACAAAATGATAGTACAAGTAATACTGTTTACTCAATTTAAGCAAACGTATAGCATGATGTAATCAATTTAGCCTTTAGAAATATGTACTCATAACCTTTAATGTCCGGCGTTTATTTATATAAAAAGGTTACAATCCACGAATACACTTATTTGCGGTCATCTGCAAGTAAGTTGATTTGATATATTGATTTGATCAAATGTGTCAAAAACATAATTTAAAATGAAGCAGGATAATTTGAATACATGGTTGGTGCCGAGATGGAGTTTATGCGGTTCGACTTAATCTCGCCCTATTTTCTTTTCTAAGCCTCACCGGATAAACTTTCTCCTCGGCACCTACCATGTATTCTCTATATACCAAAGTTAAGTTCAACTACTTGGCATAGATTCTTGTTCAGACAGTGTACTGAGTTTACGTAAAAAGAGCCTCAGCACTGCTACTTATAGATTGAATACATAATTGACAAGTAGGAACACATTTTGCTGCTAAAATGTTCTTGAAACAGCATGATTCCTCTCTTAGTAAATGACTGGGATTGACACTCAACTGTATAACACAAATTCATTTTCATATTGTTTGTTTAACCCATGTATGCCTAGTGGACTCTCCCATCCTTTTAAAATGGATCACTGTATTTCCAAAATTAGGGATGTCTAGTATATATATTTCTATATTAAGAATATTTCTTAAAGAAATTCCTATAAGCAAATAGCGCAGACCCAGAAGAGACGCCGCATCATGCGGCGTCTCATCTGGGTCTACGCTGTTTGCCTTTTTTCTAGACGCTCGGAATAAATGGGTTAACATGACCGAATTGTTTCAGTTTGGATAAGATCTATAGAAAATTAAAAAGAGAAAAGAGATTGCAGGGACTATATTCGTGTAAATTGGAGTATTGCTGCAATCATTCGACGATTGTGGAGGAAGATAAAAACGGAGCATCCAACCTTTAGACAATGGTAATATCTTAAATTAGATCGTTACAATGTGCAGTATCTCCTTCATATATTTTTATATTGAATGCTTATTTTTGTGTAAAGGTAACAATTTACCATGTATTTACTATAATGTTTTTTACAGAAAGCATACCCATTTGTATAGCAATTTATGACGCGCAAAGAAAACAATAAAGCCTTCTTGGGCACTTTTCCCAGCAACACCACATTTTCCGATACTGGAATCTTCGAGACGACGGCGTTGGTATAAAAGAGACTGCGACGTTGAAACAGTCGCGTTTCAAACCGGCGATTTAATCGTTATGCGTATTAGCAGAGTTGATCTATTAATCGACAGTTTAACTTGCTCAAATGTGTTTAACGTTTTCCATTAATAAGAGCAAGTAATGCAAAATAACCACATGTCACTTACGCAAATCGGAGACGGATTGTGAATTTTTTAATTTGTCATTAGATGATGATGCGTATAATTCAAACGAAGGTATAGAGCTAAGAAAACTAACATTTATATGTTTTTCCTTTTATATAAGGTATAGTTAGTAAACAAATGTATCGCAAGTTAAATTGTTAATACATCAATAATAATTTATATTAACACACAAAGCAATAATACGAAAAGGCATTGCTCATATGGAAAACAGGAACATCAAGTTTAATGTTCGAGGTTTTAAAAAACAAAGCAAGCAATCGTAATGATATTTTGTAAGCGTTATTGACATACACAAGTCTGAATAGTTTCAATCCTTTGATGTTTAGTTATAAATAGTCTAACTAAGGTAACAACTACTAGCGGTCATCTAGTATATACTTTTATTGTTAATTATTTATTTGGCGAACGTATATTCTTCAACAATGACCCTGCATTAAACAATAATACCATTACAATAACGTATTGGGTTCATTAAATGTATTGTGTTAGCACACATGATAAGAATGTTGTTAAATCAAAAGTTAATGGTATATAGTTTGAGCATGCTTGATTTATAAATTGTTGTCATATCTTAAATAAATTATTGAATTACGAAAATATAAGAACATATTGTAATATGTCATTGGACAAATACGTGCCTGAAAGCTTTGTATAAATTATATGCCTTTGAGCACTTATTCATATGTGTATGCTTTATATAATATAAGTCAATTAACACTATGGCAAGTGTGTATATTACTTATTTAGGCGTATTAAACAAGCTTAAGTTATGCATAGATACATTCGTTTAGTAATATATAATTTAGTTAAAGTCGCCGTGGTGTAGTGGATATGGTGTCCGCCGAGCGACCAGTAGGTCACAGGTTCGATCCCCACGATGAAAGCTTTCATTAAATCTCCCCAAGAGAAACCAAGTACTGGTTCTAGGCCCAGGAAATGGACTCGAGAGCGTTTGGAATAATCCTTCGGCTTTCTATGTAATCGAGCTAAAATAAATAGGTTTAAAATGAACTGATTTATAATTTAATTAATATATATATTTGAAGTGTATCAATGCACTGTTGCTTTTGTATTTTTAAGAGAACTAAACGCCCAAACATAATGACGCACGTCAGCTTTTCAAACCTGTCGGAAATGGCCATCTCGATGGAAAACTACGCTATACCGTATATAAATAATACGACCAACGAAAGAGACTTGCAGCCTATTACGAAATATGTACAGCTTTTAATCATACCAATACTTTGCATCATCGGGCTAATTGGAAACTCTGTATCGACCGGAATTTTCATGCACAAATCACTGCGGAACAATTCTTGCAGCATCTTCCTGGCCGTCAGGGGACTATCTGACAACGGCTTTCTGACAACTCTTCTAATAATATGGATTTCAAGAGCGTTTCGGTTGCAGTTGGGATCTACACATGGTGCGTGTCGAATCATCATATTTTTAACGTACGTATGTGGCTTCATTTCCGTGTGGATGGTTGTGTTTTTGACCGCAGAAAATTACATTCGAATATGCCGACCTTTCGTCGTTAATCGCTTATGCACACCGACTAAGGCTAAACTAATTGTAGCTGTTTTAGGATTAATAGCGGTTTGTTTGTTGTTGTTTTTCTGCTTAGTAAAATTGATGATTAAATGAAACACAGTTTTCAACTTGTGTTGTCGTCTCATCATTTTACGCATTAATTTTATAATAGTACATTGATCAAATACAGATTTGAACAATAAACTAACATATAAGTCTCTTAAACAACGATTTATTCTGGTATCCGATTGATCCGATTCGATTCCCATATCATTTTTGAAACTAAATGAATCATGGAACGTATGCATACGTAAAATGTATAATTATACCGACTCTTATCAAGAAGGCTTTTTTTACACATATGCCATTGAGGCGAAACGTTTGTCTGTTTTTGTTTTTATTCATCATACCGTTCTTGTTTTGTTGCACTAGTTCATATTAACATGTTTAGCACTAAGATGTCAATATGAAACACAGTCGATATCATGTTCAATTGTTATTATTAGTCGTGTTTCACTTTCCATGAACACGTATTTGTAGATGATTAATTCTGGACTGCGTGAGAGATTCAAATCGTCATTTGCTTTAAACTTTTTCAGTTTTCTGGTCGAATGTTGTGACACGAACTTCTATCATTTGAAAATTATATGACGTAAAATTATATTCCTGTATTGCGCATGACATTGGTCACTTGGTCACGTTTTAATAACAATATATGTTCTGATTGTGTTTCTAAAGTTACCTGATTCCTATATACAATAGTACCCACCAACAAAACATATTAGTTGATACTACAATTATTTGCAAATGTAAGGTTTGCGTTAAAATTATAGTGACACATTTATCAGAACATATCAATTATTGCAGTTTATTCACATTACAATCAGCGCTTAAACTGCCAATTTCATAAAACATACTTTGTTGTGAACACTTTCACACACGAGACTTTCCATAGATCATGTTGAGATAAAATCTGTCCAATCGAACTCACACGGATTTTAATTAACACGTGATTTGCCATTATTTATGTATTCAACGTATGCATTGGTGCATTTCTCGCAAACCAAATACGTTGCATATAAATATTGTTTATTATTGTAATAAGAAAAAATTGGTAAGTAACATACGCACGTGTAATATATATTTGTGGTCTGCAGTCCATCTATGGATGGTGTCGCGAACAAATAAGCCTTGTTTCTGTGTAATTGCAATGAGCGTTGATTGTGCGTGTCTTTATGAAATTAAATAATTACAATATCACAACGCATTATAATTGAGAGACATACGGAACATTCAAAATAGCTTTAGCTTCTTTAGTTAGTAATGTGTTAATGCGTGGTATTTCGTTTCATAATCATACTTATTATACTATAATTCTGATCATACACAACATGGAATAGCATATGAAATATCAAACACCATTATTACAGAACGCAATAATATTCTATTTAGTTTACGCATTACTTGCCATCTGGCATGAACTGATCAAATGGATTATCAAAGACCAAAGGCAGTTATATAAGATTGAACCAGTTGTTTGAAAGCGCAATAAATGCCTTTCACAAAAGTCCGTGTCGTGTGCATGCTCTATTGGTTATAGTGGATCATTCATTGCGATTTATATTACATATCGAAAATGAGTTCAAACGGATTTAACACTTAAATAATTCAGTAAGGTAGACCGATCTAATTTATACCCAAGAATTTAACAACACATGTCTAGTAAATAATTCATGTGTTCCGACGATTCATTGAAAACTGTGATAATTAACTCTAGACTTGATTGTTGAACTCTTATATATGAAATAACATGGACGTGATAGTATACTTGAACTATACCTTTTGATCATGCACATGAAGTATAGTAAATGTTTTCCGCAAATATTTCGAACTAAGTTTAGTGTTTTTTTTCCCAGTATTATCGCCATTGTTGGGACATTGTGTTATTGTTAGAAAATAATTATCAAACTTAATAAGCTTGAGTAAATTGCAAACACAAACCAAGGCGTACTTTGTCATCAGCACAAGGAATATATTTTTACTAAAGTATGCCTGCCTGTCGGGTTCTTTTGTTTTCGAATATTAATACACAAGATATCAACGGCTAAGCGAATAACTCTCTGAAAAATTAAAAGTAAATATGATAAACGTATGGGTGATCCTGAAACGGATTGTGTTCTTGTGTGTCGGTACACCTTCAGATTTGAGCCGTCAGTGGTTCGAAAACCGAGAATTATGGGTATGTCTAACATTAAGTATTTATCATTCCAAGCATTTCGAAGTTTATTAAGGTTATTGAGTATTTCTTATTGATTTAATGAATATGATATGAGTTTAAATGAATTGGACTTGAACAGATATGCGTGTGTAGTTGACGAAATATCCATCACAATACTCATTAACACGTAGACAAATTGCGTGTACAAATGCCACACCACCAGATTAGTTAACATCCTATGTTCATTTAGAGATTGACGATAAGTTAATGCCCTCATATTGCGATGGAAAAAACATATATTTCTGTGTATATAAAACGCATTGTCGAACAAGCACTTTTTTTCAACCTTATCCCGTGTTGAAAAGGATCTTTACTTTTTTGATTGTATAAATAACACGCGATGTTTTGTGTTTTACTTAATCTTATAGGCAACCGAGGTTTTATTGTTAAAATATACATTACTACATAACAACTGAATCTGTTAATATGACAATTGACTTAACTAAAACGGAACATGTTTAAATGAATTGTGTGATAACTACTTTTAGTCTGTAGTATGTGCATTGTGTTTTAATTATATTCTGAGATGTGAAGTGTAAGTTTTAAACTAACTTTTACCTTTGTATTCGAACTCTTGTAAAATAGCATTGATACTGAATGCATATTGATTGCTTTGTTCAGACGCAATATAATTATCGTGCGTTATGTGTTTGTTTCAGTCCACTTACAAAATGAAAACATATTCCAGATAGCCCCTCTTATCATGTTGTAACTGAATGATTTATTGAATAAATGTCAATATATATATATGCGAGGGGTGTTCCAGAATTTCGTGGATTTTCGCTATAACTTATTAATTTGCTCGTAAAAGTCAATAAAGTTACATATTATACAAACAATTATCACGGACTTTATATATATGCTAAACATGCATGAATTCCATAAAGCGCGTTTGAAACGCGTTGCCATAGAGACCACAATAACGACATGCGGCGCACGCGTGTATTTTATTATAAGTATGAGCGTTACGCGAATTTGAATTTGGTTTAAATGTCGTTGATAAACAGAATTTACGGCATATTTCACGTGACGTTGACGTCACATATATACGTCACACGTAGGTTAAATATTCAAAGTTGTTTACATCATTCTCAGCTGTAACACCGCGAAGTAGTTAACGTAATGACATCATGTCGTCAGTTGACAACGTTGAACTACGCACGGTGATTAAATTGTGTAACTCATTGGGCTACACACCGACCAAAACGTTTGAGGAAGTTAAACAGTCGAAACAATTTTACTGCTCAAGATCTTTGGTATTCAAATGGCACGATATATTTAGAAAGGGGCGCGAATCGGTAGAAGATGATGCTCAAAGTGGTAGGCCGGCGCTAGTTAAACAAACCATGACAGACAAAGTAAGAGACTTTATTAAAACAGATAGGAGTTTAACGGTGCGATATATCGCAGAAGAGCTTGGGATTGGCATTTGAACGATTTACATATTACTAACCGAGGATTTCAAAATGCGCAAGGTTGGTGCTCGATGGGTTCCAAAACTTCTCTCTGATGAAGAACGAGTGAAACGCGTTAATGGCTCAGAAGAGTTTTTGAGAAGATACCGTACAGAAGGAGAGCGTTTTGTGGACCATATCGTCACACTTGATGAGACGCGGTTATGGCATTATGATCCGGAGACGAAAGCACAATCCTCAGTGTGGAAAACAGCAGCAAGTCCTCCGCCGAGGAAAGCCCGGGTTATGAAGTCTGGTGGCAAACATATGTTCATCTTCTTCATGGATAGACGGGGAATGCTGCTCATCCACAAGGTGCCCGATGGTCAGAAGATAAATGCTACATATTAACAAAAGGTAATTACAATTTCGTTATTGAATTATATATTGTTAATTTGACAATTTTGTTATTACTGAAACATATTCGTATTCGAAATATAAAATTAATTAATTACAATTTAAAAAATGTTACATTAAACTTAAAATTCTTTACTTTGCCTACTACAGGTACTTCGCCGGGATTTAATGAATGCTCTAAGGAAAAAGAGACCTACGATTGATGCCTCAGCCGGCATACTACACCACGCCAATGCACCTGCACATAGGGCCCAGTCAACGGAATTTGAGATAGATGTGATCGTGTTTCAGCGCTTAAGTCATCCTCCTTAAAGCCCGGATTTGATCCCTATGGACTTCCACGTCTTCCCGGAAGTTAAATCACAGTTGCGCGGTATTCGCTTTGCCTTTGCAAGTAAACAGGAACTTACAGTTGCAGCAAGGAGAATCGTGTCGTCTTTTGACGCTGACTGGTATAGAGACACTTTTGACAAATGGATTTCCCGACACATAAAGTGCCTTTGCGTTGGAGGTGATTATGTGGAAAAGATTTGACAGTTGTTAACTTCATAACGTCATTGACGTTGAACAGAAACGTTACACGTGCGTCGGTGTGCGCATTGTGCACATGTTTGAATCTCTGATATATATTTATTGTTTTATGTATTTCCATGATATTTGGAGAGTAGATTTGGAAAAGACGAAATATTCTGAACATGCTATTTGTGTGTCCATTTATGTTACCAAATGAAAGTTATAGCGAAAATCCACGAACTTTTGGAACACCCCTATATATATATATATATATATATATATATATATATATATATATATATATATATAAATATATATATATATATATATATATATATATATATGAGTATATGAGGCTGGTGTCTTTTAAAAATAATTCAATTAAAATATTAGTGCATTTATATATGTATTGTGTATGGTTCAAGGTGCAAATGTCGGTTTTAAAGTGATTATAATTCATTGCATGAAATCCCCAACTAAAACTTGCCTTAACGATGACATAACGCGCAAACCAATTCATTAGGATGTACCGTGGTGAATTATTAATCATCACATCTATAGATGCAGAAATTTTGTCAAAATGAGTGTTCCCCTTGTGAACTAGACCAATTATTGAATACGCAGTCATGTCATAAAAGATTGACGTTTGCAATATATAGAAACCGGTTAATTGAAGTGTGTAGAAAGTGATATCCCGTCAACAAACGCGCATGTATTGTCAATTTCAAATAACTTAATCTTATCGCAAACGTATTAAATAAATTAGAAACGATCTCAAACAACAGTATTGTTTTGCCGAATGGATTCTATTGTAACTTATACAATACAGATAAAATGTATGACAGTAAAACATACATATTATAAACGTGTGTAAACCTCGAGTTTTAAGATCAAAACCTTGTCAGGATAGGAAATATGCGGCGGTTAAGGGGCATTTATATTAACATCAAGGATGAGTTCCAGAAAGCAATAGTTTAAACGTCTTTTCACTGAAGGACAATAAACACGTGTTTATGCACAGCAAGACGTATACAACAAGAGTGGAATTTGCGGATGGTTTGTACCGCACGACTTGACAGTTACAGTAGAGGTTAATGGAATGCCATGGCACGAAATGTTGTTGATAATATCGCCTGTTCAGCGCAAAATAATTCCAAATCAATTGTCTTACAAAAATGACATTATAATGGTTTTGAAACTGGTTTAGATAGATACACAGTATTCAAAACGAATTTTAACATTTTTCTAAAAATTGGGGCTAAAAAGGGCCAGTTGGCATTTTGTTCAAACTCAGTTGAGCTGTTATGATCAGCGAAACACTGCTCAATCTTGAGTTTGAACAGTGTTGCATATAAAAAATTACCGGAATCATTAGCATTTCAGTGCAATACTGTCCTAGATTTAATATATACAGTTCAATGAGTTTGAATAAATTATCATACTTAAACTAGCATTCCGTTGTTGTTATATATACATCAATTTGTATTTTTAACAATTATTTGCAGTTTGAACATATTTTGTTTAAATTTTACAGGCCGCTAATTATTTATATATATAATTATATTTATATGTTTTATTTTAATTAGTATTATACCTATAATTATTCTAATGACTTGCATTTATAGTAATAGTATAATATTGCTAGTCTATTCCTTCCTTATTACTGTCTAGAAATCCACAAAAACATTGACCCGATAAAAATGTCTAAATTTAGTTACTTTAGCGAGGTATTCAGTGCATTTAGTTGATATTTATTGTATTTATGTTGAACCTTATCTTAAATTAGGGCAGGTTGCAGAAAGACATTACCTTGTGCAATTTGCCTTTTGAGATGTTTTAAGAAATTCTGTATGTTGTCACTTTGAATGATATAAAAGGAAAACCTTATTTGAAAAACTGTTTTCACAAATAAAATTATTTGCTTATGTTGTAATATAACTTTACCAAGGGCACTGGGGATCATATATCATGTTCAAAGTAATTTAAAGTAAAACTCTAAATCAACGAATATTTCGTACAATATTTAAAAAAAATGAACACATGCCAAATTAATGATCTTTAAAGCAATAGCCAAATATTGAACAGATATATGTGGTCTGGTATCATAGATGTAACGCAATACAAAATGCTTGTTTTTGTTTGTCACAATATATTCCATGTGAACCTCCGGCTAGGATATCCGAACATTAACGGGCGAATGTTTGGATACAATGGCAGGAAATCAACATGGAATATATGGTCGCACATACAAATACATACAATAATTTTGTATCTTTTTAAATTCATGTTACCTTACCAAATGCAGCGTTAAAAGTTTGGCTATTACTATGAGGAACACTCATTGTGTGTGGGTAAGCTTTATGTTATGAAATATTTTGCGAAATATTCGTTGGTTTTGAATATTTATGCAACTTTAAAATTAAAATGTGTGTCCTTAAGGCAACTTCCTATTTCGTTTACATAAAGATTAAATATAAAAAGAAAACACTTGTTAAGAACATGAAGTGAACAGGTTTTGTTTGAAAAAAATCACCAAAATGATGTTCATTTCAAGTCTGATGTCTTATTATAAGTGCATATAATACAGTGTTAAAGATATATTAATACAAAATTAATGTTCAGTATAAGATTTATTCAATTAAAATAGAAACAGGTTCACGCTTTAACTTGTTAAGGATTTAAACTGTTCATAGTACTGTTGTATATAAATGTTTCCATCTTTGATTTTATGATTTTGATTATCTTTATTCTTTATTCATTTTCCATGTTTGATAAATACAATTTGTTTAAGACGAATACACACACATAACCAAGCAGCAATTTTGAACTGAAACTTTATTTCCAAAGAACCTAATGTTATAAGTGGTAAACGGTTCCTACTTGAAATGGAACAGTGTTGAATCAAACCAAAATTCCCCAGTGCTACAATGTATAGTGTGAAAACTGTTCTAACCCACATGCTGTTCACTATGTTTTGTATAACTTGTTATAGTATTTCATTCATATTCAATTAAATATTGAAATGATTTTTTGTAGGAATATCACCCACAGTAAGTGTGAGATTACAAACAGTAAACACACAAGCAATTTTTCCTGGGAAATTTTGCAACAGTTTTAAGCTGAACAGGTGATATGTCACATTACAATAAAACAGTTCAAACAATGACAGTTGTATTTGTATTCGGTATTTGTATGTTGACACACCGACATATACATGTACACAATCACAAGTGATAAGACGCGCATGTTTGCATAGCATGACGCACATATAGTTTAATAACAAAACAGTATAGTGACATAATAAATAACAGTTATCTTTGTCCACGGCGTTTTAATTTGCAAAAAGATTGATCACAGCAAACAACGGAATTTCAAAAATGTATTGGTCGAATCGTCCAACTATTGTGTTCATATATACATGTGTTTTTTTAACTTAATTGTACAGCACTATATTGGTAAATATTAAATTAAGCTTTTCCATGCCGTTTACAGTTAAATATATATTACAAATAATCACCGATATTAATATAACGAAGGGGAAATATATCTTATTTTTATAAAATTGCCAGCCTACATTGTATAAACAATCAATTGGTAGCAACGTCGATACATGTGCAACATGTTGTGTGCATGTTGTTGTTTTGTTCGTGGACCTCTTACAACAACACACTACCCACAAATTATATCAGGAAGAGCGTCTTGAACATAATGTTGCTTGCAGCAGGTATTGTTAAAACTAAATCAGCTAATATTGTCGATGCATTGATAGTGTTGATATTGAATCAATAAGAATCAATATGATACAAAAAATGTTTGTGCATTTATATATGGCAGAAGGCTTTCTAAAAACAAATAAAGATCTGCATTTGAGTTCCAGAAAGGTTTTCGTAACACCTATGTTGTGCCTTTGCATCTTTATTAAATGTACACATTTACTGAACAATATACCATATTCTTAATATTTTTCGGAAACAAAGAGGCAACCAACTAATATTGTTCACACATATAAATGAAAGCAGGTTGCGGTAAACGTATTTAAAGGTTATCTCAGTCCGTTTCTATACATGTCACACAACGCGTGTTTTTAAATAGTATAAGTCTTCCCAATAGGGATTTCAGATGCTTTCAGACATACCACATTTCTCTTCTAATGAGTTTCATGGTGTTTCTGCTCTGCTGGAAACAAAAAATCTGTATTACATTTTAAGTAAGGGCGGTCACACATAAAATAACGCGTAAAACATATGTGAAGCGTTATGTAAGCATACATTTGTATGAAACATATTTATGCATTCTATGTACCGTTATCATATTCATTAAAAAGTACTAAATTGTCCGATATAATATTCAATTAACGTATAATAGGGTCAACATTAAACATGTAAGGATAGGTTAAGCATAACAATGTGTATACATATTACAATAGGCGTTATAAATACCTGAATGTCTCAAGTTTTGATTGTATTTTTAATAGTAGCGCTTCTGTCAATTGTGTTATGTTTTATACTAGCCTTTCATATGCATATTTATATATGAAACTATATCTAGTAATGTTTTGTATACTCACACAACACCAAATCAATTTCGTTTGTGAAAGGACACATTTCGGCTTCGGTATGAATCGCGCCAACGAACAATACCTTATTAATTTGCCACGGCACTTTTATTATTGTTTTCGTTAAAAAAAGGCTAAGGCTTATTACTCAATGTATCAATTATATTTTAGATAATATATTGTTTCAGAAGGCAATATAAACCTTGTCTTTGTTTGCCATTTTATTGCAATAAAAATGCACAACTACAATACTGATTATAGACACAAAGTATGCCTTAAATATCCTGAAGTAACATTGATAACAATTTTAATTTTATCATGCTAAATATCTTTATTATGCGTATATGGGACCATGGACGAGTTATTTGTTATTCATAAATAAGTAGTTCATTTCGCAAACTTAACTTACATTACCTTAATAATGTTTTGGATGAAGCGTACCTTCTCATTGCATTGGAAACAAAAACTATATTTAAAACATGGTACAGTTGTTCATTTCTTGACAGAGATTTTGTATATTGCACTTTGAAGGCCTCTCTTGTCGTGAGAACAACGATCGTCTCATGATAACCACGCGTACAGGAAATTAAGTCGGTGTTGCAATTTCATTCACGGATTTGCTAATGTAAGTTCCATTAACTATGTAGTTGTAAGTAAATATTCTCACATTATCTAAACAGTGTATTTTAAACATTCCGTAGTCGCCGAGTTTATGTTTAATAAATATTTAGAGAGTACTAGGTTAGCGTTGAATACAGAGAAGTTTATGTTGCGAGGCATAGAACGCCGGGAGCGCGAGCCTTGGCGAGCGCTTTCAGTGTTCGAGCCGAGCAACATAAACGTCTCTGTATTCAACGCTAATCCTAGTATTCTATTTATCCCATTTGATTTTTTTTCAACGTGACATTTAACATAACTAGATCAAATAACCTTAGCCTAACAATTATTTTAATTAATTCTTAAAAATCGCTTAAAATCTAACGAATGTAACCATGCGTAGTGATATAAATGTTTTTGTTCTGGTACGCAAAATAGTCTTTTAAAAACTCACACACAAACTGTAAAACTTAGTAAAAATATCATCATATGCCTCGATTCCATTTTACGCAGCATTCGAATTGTAACACATTACGACCGCGAAAAGAAGATTTTACTTGAATATAGTTCATTGTACTTTCGACAAAAATGATCAAAATCCAATATGGCGGCGATTGCTCCTGACAAAATGATGTCGATGTCAACATAGATTCTACGTGTACACTATCGACGAGTAAACAGACAAGTGCAGCGACTGACACTTAATTTGACTTAATATGCAAGGCAATACGTTTTCCGACTTCGGAAGTCGATTTTAAGGACGCGCAGAACGTGTTTTTTTCATATAATGTTATGAGTATGCCGTGTGTGATCCAATGCATCAATGGCCCCCGTGTTAAAACCATTTCCCCGAAAACGGGAACAACAAAAGTACAAACAAAAACCAAAACACGTTCGAACTAGTAGTTTACCTTTAATTATCCTTTAAAATCCAACTAATAATCCATTTAACTCAATAATTGGCGATTTTGCATCTAGGGTCTTTAATAATTATTTTAGCATAGTTAAATAAAGACCCTTATGCCATCCTATCACTATTTTCAAACGAATTCGTTAAACTTTCTTATTCGTCACACGCTACGTCATATACTCTATGAACATTACTGCTGTTAAAATGAACCGGAGCAGTTTATCAAATAATAATCGTTGGTAAACTCGGATACATTTACAGATTTCTGCATGCAAACATAATTATGTTTAAACTTGCACAATGCTATTTGTTAACGATAAATGACCTTATTGTGTACAAGAAAATAATTTAATATATAAATACACAAAGAATGGAAAACATTCCATTACACAACTGATCAATCAGTGGATTTACCCGTGTACAAAATGGGACGTTCCGAATTCCAGTGTGGTGCTATTTTGACCATATTATACTTTACACAGTTCTATGCTTAACGTGAATTAAATCGGATAGCAAATACTGCAGATTAAGTATGAATTGTGCGATATTTGTATGGCTTGTTGTACATTCTTAAATGTCAAAAAGTATATGCATGGATTATAAACAATGAACATTACACGAAAAAAGGAAAATGTGATTTATTGACAATTCAAATACCGTATGTCGATATACAGTACATGTACATGTGAAATAAGTCGCGTTTATTATAAATCGTCAACTCTTTTGGGGAAAATGACGCAATAAGTGTCATTTTATTACGCCATCAGTCAGCTGATTCATTAAAGGGATGGCAAAAATTATGTCATATGACTAGATTTAAAGGTTGAAGGTCGTATAATTTTGAAGCAAAAGTTTTCTCGACTTTATTGATTATGAAAAATCATTCAGTGGTAAAGTAAAAAGTAGCCTGTGCACGTGACAGGGCACGTGACAGGGCACGTGACAGGTATATCCCACAGTGTTGAATACAGGCTAGTATATTCCATAAGGTGTTATTCCGTCAATGTCGCGTTGAAAATGGGATAAATATTAGGTCTTATATAGACGAAGTATTTAACATTTTGAAGATATTTAATTCGCATGTTTATATGGTGAAAAATTTCCACAAAAAATCGAGACGCAAATTTATATTGAAATTGATCTTTGCCTAGTAGTTTCATAACAATTTCAATAAGTTTTAGTCAAAGACAAGCATGAAAAAAACAACAAATTGTGTATCAATACTATTAACCAGTTCTTTTTATAAACAGAACAATATTCGGTGTTTTCTTATTCAATTGGTTTCAATACGCTTCTTAAAGTTGTTTCTTAAAATTGACAACGTTTTCTTCATGTTATTTAACAAAAAGATTGTTACACTTTGTAATCCAAATTACTATAATCTGATGAAGGAATCGCATCTTGGTTAACAAATGGGGTACATAACTGCTGTCTGAAATTAAATTGTATCGAACTTTAAGCATTTATTAACACAATTATTAAAATAAACAAGTTATAACACAGTATTTTTAAGAAACTATCAGCAAGCGTTCTGAAATTACTTTCGTTTATATTGAGTACATGAACGATGAAAATGATATGTTTAACGTGTACTGACACATGTTTAATAATAAATGTGTTTTTGTTAACTGGTTAATTACCGGTCACGTCGAAAGGTTAACCGGTTTATTTGTGTGTAACCTCTTGCGTCAACAAACACATATAGTATACATTATTTCAAGACTTGTGAATTAGATTGGAGTTAATTGATTATATATTATAAACATATCATATCATTTGCAACACATTTCGGTATAACAGGTAAACAACTTGCCAATATAAATTTAAGAGCATCCCTAGTAATTAAGTTATCACAGTATATAACCAACTGACGATTAGTAAGATTGCTCAAATGCAAATAACATTTTTTTATAAACGAGTGCAAGCTTGGCATTATCCTTTGTACTTTCTATTATGTTAAAACAAAAAGTCTTTTGTAAACGTTAATTTGTTATTTATTTCCATTTATACCAAAGTATAATTTTATCAAAACATTATTGAGTTTTTATATGAAAATATACATGACCACAAAACCACTGCATCTATACTTGCCTGCATGAAACGAAACACGCTTTAACACAAATTAATAAGCAGGTATTTATTTAAGGTGTTTTTTTCGTTTGCAATTGCTAAAACTTTTTGTATCAAACCTGAAATGTAAGTTATGTAATTTACTGTTAAGTACACATTCGAACATCTTATTATTTGAATGCATTTTGATTGGCTTGTTCATTCTCAATTACTTTATCTCTTTATATGTATAATCTCCATTTGCAGCATGCGTATTTATTCAGGATACCCTCTCGCCCTACACTGTTATGGATTGTAAACCATTTATATACAGTGACTAAGATATATGTTATTTATTGAATACACGGTGAAACACTGAATAAAGGCTTAGTAAGTTTAGAGAATGCATGTGTTACTTGATTATTCAGTGGTAATTGCATCACGTGTACCTAAGGTAATGTCTCTTAATTAGTGTATTATCAACACGAATTTTGAAAAGCGTGGGGATATTGTGCTTATCTCCGCCGTCTGTCCGTCCGTCTGTCTGTCCGTCCGTCCTGGCCACTATTATCTCCTACACTATTAGCACTGGAACCTTGAAACCTACACACATGATAGCTATAAGCATATGTGAGACGGTGCACTATTTGGAATTTTTATCTAACCCCTGGGTCAAAATTTATGGGGATTGGGGTGGGCCGGGTCAAGGTTTTTCACTTATTTTTATGCCCCCGGTATGGTGCATTGGGCATAACTTTTGCAATATTGAAATAGCAACTTGATATTTAAGATGCATTTGTATTTCATGGAGTTTCGCATGTTGAGTGGTGAAATGTTAAGGTCAAGATAATTATTCAAGGCCAAAGGTCAAAAAACCAACCCAAGGGAAGTAATCAGCTTTAAAGGACGATAAGTAAATAACCTGTCCAATGATATAAATATGTTAAAAAAATCAAAACGGCGCAAGAGGGGGCATTGTGCTTGTTCATCCTTCAAGGTCAAAGGGAAACAAAGCCAAATCCAAGGGAAGTAATAAGTTTTTAAGGGAGTTAAGTAATGCACCTGCCAAATGATAATTGTTTAACATTAATCAAAGCGGTGCAGGAGGGGCCATTGTGTTTATGACAAACACATCTCTTGTTTAATTTTATTTTACATTAACCTCTTCATTTCTTCACCTATTCACTTTTAATGGATACTGGAAATCTCTTATGACAATACGGTCAATCTCAACTACGCATTGACCCATTACCAACCCTGGAGTGCATGCTGGGTCAAACATGCGGCGTGGGGATACGCGTCGGCCTATGCCGCGCAATTTTTAGTTTCAAATAATATGAATGTGTTTAGGTATACTTGCTGTAAACATCAATAACTTCATTCAATAATACATGGCAATAATATATTACGGGTGTATGGCAATAAGTGTTCAACATTTTATAAGGTCTATTGCATTTACGGCGGTTGTAACTTTTAGTAGTGTATGTTTTCATTTTCGATAAAATAATGTATAAACCAATTCAATACCATGAACCGTAATGAATTTTTAATCAAACAATATATGCATGCAGAAGTATTTAGTCCAATAGGATTCTGCCCCTTGCCAAACATAGCCCAATAACTGCATTACTTGTATGACATAAGATTGCAAAATATAAAAACCGGTTAATCAAAGGGTAGTTTAAGTGATTGTCTAACAACAATACATTCAGTTGTTTGTGTCATTATAAGTCACTAAATTTATTAAACACTTATTGCATAACTATGAGACATACATTATAATAAAGCTACGTAAAACTGTAAGGAGAAAATTTACCGGAAATATAATCTAAAAGCCGAATTAACAATGGCCGCCTTTGCGATACATATGTTCTGTTGAGTTGTATAAAACAAGTTGATTGTGCAGGCAAGTGGAATGCGATGTACTGATATCAATGGATTGTCACAGTTTTATAATATTGCATGTCTTCTCTATCTGTATTTTTAAATAAAACAAAACAAACGGCAGCAATTGTATTTGAAATCTGTAAATATATCTACACAGAAAAAGGAACACATGTAATTAGGCCGGCTTGAATACAATAAATGACGAGGATGACATATGATATCTGAATATATTGTCCGAAATGTCGCTCATAACGATACTTACATGTCCGTTTCATAATTCATGCAAGTATCCTATTTTCCCAGCATTCAACATTAAAATGAGAAAACATATCAATCTCTATGAAAAAACGGCATGCACACCAGTTGTTTATTCGGAATATCGAATTACTGTAATTAGATTGTGTAAGTGTACAATACAGACACATGCATACGATATAAATTCAAAACGATGTTTAAAGCTTGGTATCATAGTTGATTCAATGAAAATATGGTAAACAATAAATTGTTGTAAATACAAAACATTGTCTTTGCGAATAGTTAGTGTAAACGAACGAACAATACAAAACTCAATTTGGTATGAATTCCGTAATATAGATATAAGTTTTATCACGAACTAATATAAGTTTCAACACAAAGCAATATATTCAAGTTGATATCAAACGTGAAACGTGGTAAACGTGTGGGTTTTTAGGTGGATCCATAAATAAAAACACACTTCTCAAGACTTATATCAGGAAATAATGTGAGCAATTAAATAAGCAACAGGTTTGTTTTTCTAAGTACTGATGTCTATTGTCCTTTAAAGGGATCTTTTCACGCTTTGGTAAATTGACAAAATTGAAAAAAGTTGTTTCAGATTCGCAAATTTTCGTTTTAGTTATAATATTTGTGAGGAAACAGTAATACTGCACATTTACCATGGTCTAATATAGCCATTATATGCATCTTTTGACGATTTTAAAACCTAAAAATTATAAAGCGTTGCAACGCGAAACGATTGAATAATTTGGAGAGTTCTGTTTTTGTCGTTATATTTGGTGAAACTACGAAGATTGCTTATAAATCGTATAATATACGTCAAGTAAGTGTACTCGGCGGAATAGCTCAGTAGGCTAAAGCGTTTTTACTTCAGGACTCTGGCAGGACTCCAGGGGTCACTGGTTCGAAACCTGGTCCGGACAATGTTGTTTTCCTTTTTTTATTTTTATTCTTGATTTTTTACTGGAGCTTTTACGATCCAATGTTTACATTTATCGATATAAAGCATTTAATAAATAAGTTAAAAAATGCCAAAATCTGTGAAAAGGCACCTTTAATACAGTCCACTCTCGTTATCTCGACATCGGATATCTCGATATTTTCGATATGTCGAAGTAAGCTCAATGTCCCAACTTTTTTCCTTCTTTATCTTTATTTATAAACATCGCATATCTCGATTTTCGTTATGTCGAATAATTCGATATCTCGATATAAAATGTTGTCCCGAGTTTACATGTATTTACTGTGGTTTATCTCGAAGTGCGAACAACTGTTCTAGTGTTGGCAAAAGGTGAGAAATTTTTCTTTGATACTTTACCATCCCGCTTCGCCCGGCTGCTCCCGATACTGTGCGGTAGGAAATTAATCCGTTAATTGCATCAATGATCACACGTGTGTAATGTCGTTAGCCATTAACATTTGAGTAAGGCCTGTCACTTTAACATCAATTAATACACAGCCTGCCGAGCGACTAATAATCAATTTAGCTTTCAAACTACACAATGTACATGTATAGTTCAGTATTCCGGAAAGTGTTTTACGCATGTTCAGATGGAAAACCCTCGTCTTGATTGAACGTCAATTGCATCATAACTTTAAATAGCAACATTACTGGATGTTTACTCGACAGTTTAGAAAAATTATAATCGCATGTGTTCATGCAATTCTGCATTACTTAAAACGTCATTTTAAGCATTTAAATAGGACAATTAATCGTGCTTCGTAAAAACCCGTATATATCAGGTAGAGAATATTATGCCACACGGTAACGGATTTAGTTAGATCACTTAGCAGATATGTAGATGTAAAAAAAAATAAAAAATTGTCGTCTCATTTTATTCTTTGAAAACGCCTAATCGGATATCTCGAACTCTCGTTATCTCGATATTTTTTTTTTGTTCCCGTCGACTTCGAGATAACGAGAGTGGACTGTATATAGTGTTAATATCGAATCAAATGCAAGTATGATACAAGATAATACGGACGTATATAGGTATGGCATTAAACGTTCTCAAAACAAATCACGAAGTTATTTTTATTTCACAGAGTGTTTCGTAACACGATACATGCGCATGTACAATAGTATTCAGTTAGTTCTAATGTACACATGGGATTAATACGATACCATACAGCTTGAGGTGGGATGGATTATAATACATGTATATATTTGTGTCGGTTGATATAAAGAGGACTTGTGTATGGAGATTTGCCATAAACGATCAGAAGCTCAACGAGGCATATGCATTATGAGTTTCAAAGCCTGTTCACGTAAATGTAATGCCAAACAAACATGTTCACGGATTATGCTGTTTTGTAGTTCACAATACACATGGAGAGGTGCATGGTCTATTTCATTCGCATCGTATGTATTCAATTTAAAACACACGGCTCTTAAGAATAATGCGTGAGTTATATTTTAGGTTTAAATACTTTAAGTAAATCATTCGTAACATAGTGCACATATTTCGTCTTAATACATGTACAATATAATCTAGTTTAGGTCAGGTAAATGTAAACGTCAGGTAACGTAACAAAGCATGAATAAGGATAAATATGCAACCCCAGGTTTTGAAAAGAATCGACTAAATAGCTTGTTTCAAATATGCGATTTGCCTTCTCCTTCATTCAGCTGCCAATTGAACGGGATGCATTAAAAGTTTATTATTTCAAAATTGTGTAATGCCATCGAATAGTTATTTTGTAGGAGCGATAGTTCCATATATGACGTGATATTATAATGTTAATTTACCGAGGTTAACGTACTTAATTATAGACGGTCATTGCTTGCAATTATAATAACTTTTCTTGATAGAGTATCTTTAATAAGGAACGTATCAGACATTTACGTAGAGTTTAAATCAAAATGGGACTAATAAAAACATAACGTCTTCAAGTTATTTTCTCTGCTGGTGTGTTTTTATATAAAGACTCATGTAGTGTTGAACTGGATAAGATTCAGAACGCTAAAGTACGATGTAATCAACCAATTATTGAAAACATTCAACATTCTTACATATTGTTTGCATGTATGAGGCATTAAGAACGGGCATAAAACATAAACGGTATCCAACTATGCCAAACTTATTTCACATTGAAAGGAAAAGTGGTGTTCAAACTATTTTGGCATTAACAAAAAGCACACGTCTGTGGGAAGGCTTGCATTAATGCTAATGATGTCTGCGTCGTCTATTTCTCTTTGTTTTCGGATAATAATTGGTGTTTATTATCTGTTTATATTTATTTTAGTAATATTTTGAGCACACACTTCTTCACATGACACTTGTGTTTTTTTGCATGTAAATGCAATCAGCAAACCAAACCTTATATACTAAATAAGTTAAACATATATATAAAAACTTTAGTTAAACCCTCAAAGAATTTAAGTAAATTATAAAACATATCATATTACGTAAGTATTTACATTCACATATGGGCAATTTGACAAATTGTCGATGAAAAATATATAAATACATTTTTACTACGTTTAAGAGCCACTTGTTACCTTATTTTGTTAAATACATTGGAAATGGCGACTTCATGTGGGAAAGAAAACTAATCTCAAACCCTTTCGGATAATTGTTTTTTGTTTAAAGGAACTATACATTTTAATAATTTATTTTGAAAGGTTTTCTTAGCGTATAACACAGAATTAAAGTGACTTAAAGTGACGCCGCACCATGGACAACATTAAACATGTCTTCTTGAATGCACGACGATACACTGTTTATTAGTAGTATTCCCCATCAAAAACGACTCCATGGCAAAAAAAACGATATCATTTTTACGTAATTTAGTTAACATAATAGTTAAGTTCCACTGGCATTGTTACTGTTTAAAAAAGGATTAAGCCGGTTGCAAATCGCCTAGTATTTCAAATATACTAATGTTACTTTTTTAAACAAATACTTGCTACATGACTATTGACAGCGTTTTTATGTTTCCCAATAAAAAATGCCAACACATTGGTATATACATATGTATGGTCTTACGATTCCAACCAATTTAATCGCTTTGATGTTCAAGAACATAAGTTGCGAGTCAGTCGTACCCGACTTTTTGTAGATCCGACAATATAAATCTTTGCGGGAGAAACACTGTAATACAGACGTCACGTTTTAACTTGTATTTTGTCTAAATGAACAATCCCGCCGACGACGCCGATGTAAACAAATACTACGTCGATAATGAAGTCAACGACGATTATGGCAACGATGGCATTTCGAAGACTATGATGAGTACACTGAAGTATCAATATGACGTACTACTTATATGGCGTTAATCATGTTATAGTTATATTTAATTAAAAATGCGAATGTAAAGTATAAGAATCAAATGAAAATATATCATGTAGGATCTAAATACATGTGCGTAATAATAACATATGTTATTATTGAAGTTATACAACATTGATTTCAACTGATATAATAACATTTCATTAAAATGACAACTGCATTTCCCCAAAATGTATTTTTTGTTAATCGGAGACCGATACCAACTTGTTTCAGAGTCTTAATGCGTTCGGAGGGCTTCTGTTGTCGATCAAATCGGATGTTATACTATTCTAAATAAAAACATGCACATGACATTAGTTTTGACCAATCGAGTTCGCGTTTAATCCTCAACATCAAGCTCTTAATATACTCCTTACCCAATGAAGAGACTTCCGGCAACCCATCACCGTATTTGGAGACGGCTTGTACACGAAAGAACAATATAAAACACATGTCTCCCTTTCGAAACCTCAACGAATAGCTTCTTTTCAAACGTGGCATTAAAGTGAAGATTTGCAAGCTTCCATCCGACTTATCGAGCCTGGATTCTTAACACAAAGCGGTCTGGTCGAGATCCTGTCAACATCCAAAGTCCCAAAACAACGTTATATCAACATTCTGCTAGATTGAAACAATGATGCTAGTCTGCAACAAGATAAATTTACGTTGTTATTCCAGTCATGTTTTTTTTCATTTATAATTGCAACATGACGTCGGTATTGTTCAATGATAATGGACTCTATATGTGTTAAGGTTTTAGACAGTATAATATAACGTACGGATGTGAGGGAAGCATTCAAATCAAACCTTAATGATACAGTGACACATACTTACTATCCACGTTTATAACCACGTCGGTGTTCAATTCGGAAATCAGAACAGTTCCGACGCAATGTATAGTATGTCATTGCGCTAGAATACACTTTTTTAAATTTCGTGAATCATCTAATAAGAGATACTGATGCTATAGTGTGTGTCTTTACTTACCTATAAACATGTGCTTATTATACTTTCAGATCAATCAATATGAAAATCATCTTTGAAAATGATATATGTGCATAGTTCATTCTGTTTTCCAATACGTCAACTGTAAAAAAAATCCATTCTTGGAAATAATTATATTACCAAATAAAAGCCTAGAAAAAAGTGTTCATTATGTTATTTCCGCCATAAAAATAAAAACAAAGGTCGTGACAGCTCATGTTTCCCTGAAAAGTACCACAAAAACACAGCTTCACATAAAGCGAGTATCAAATAGCATTCAAAGGTTTTGCTTGTGTTTCTTTGGCAGCTGGCAATTACAAGTATAACTGTTGTTTTATGTATTATAGCTTATTTCATATGATATAATGACAACAATTAAACTACATTTCCCCATCTTTATTACGTATTGGACCCGCTAATTCGGTTCCTCTTTTTATTTCATGTATACATTCGAAATTTATTCTTTAATGGATTGTTATGTCATATCGTCAAACAAAAATGAATCGTGTAAATAGCTGCAATTGCTATATGAAACTCTGCAATGAAAATATGTAACACACTTAATTGTCTTAACCGAAAGTGTATATAGAGAATAGCATGTAAGTGTGATGGTGTAATTGAATGTATCTGATGAGTTGAAGAAAAGTTTATATGGCGAGGCTTGCCAAGCCGTGTTAGCGTTTTTAAGACGAGTCGGATAAAATCAAGTGCACACTCACATTAACATAGTATTATATTTATCCTAAAAAAACATAATCACTGTTACAAATCTAAATCAAAAGATTACGTAAAAAGCGGTGTTGTACATTTAAGTTTTTAACATTTGTTTACTCGCTTATGAATATGAAAGCATGTCGATCTCGAGGTGCATTTACGCGAAATAGGTCTTAAATTAGGCATACGATTGCTGAAGAATGAAGAGATAAAACCTTATATACATCTTTTCAAATTTATAACATACATTTAAATACACATTTTCATTATAACATATTAAGTGTTTAATGATAAATTACAATATGTATCCATCAAAAAAAGAGAAGGTCGCCATTTGCACTCATGAATGAAACATGCGACAGTATTAATACACAACGAATAGGACTGGAACAAAAAATTAAACAGTGATCACGCGAATTACACATATAGTTGGATTAACTTGCAGCAAAAGATATATTTTATACATTGCTATAATTCATTATACTGCTCCATAAAACGTGGAGTGTGTTTGAATGACATCCATCGAGGTCAAGAGGGACACGTGTTTCTGTGCCGAATGTGTGGGATAAGAATGAATGTCAAAGTTCGTAATATTGACTGGCCTAGGTTCGGATGTTGGAGTCTTGATAGCGCTGGACGTGGGGTGTTATGCTGCATCGTGGTCTTCTTGCTGCAAACCGCAATCCCTACTGGTGATGGTGTTTCAGTGACTGGATTGCGTCGTTTCCCAGAGACGATATGTGGTCCGGTCTTCTGTGTTAATAAAGTAATCACATTGTAATGCAATATAAATTGGCTGTTTTTGTGGCCTGTGAAGTGCATACTTTCAGACGGTGCAACGTTATCGTCCCTTAGCTTTTGGTCAATTCGCTTGCAAAAAGAGTTGTTCGTCAGGCGTTGACAGTTTGCACTGTTCAGCGATTCTCAGTCATTCATTTCTTTGTGTATAATAACATCCCATAAATATCAAATGCTATATTTATATTACCATTACTATCTTATTTTTTCTTTTTCTTTTAAGACTTATTTCATTTGATTTTTAAAAATAATTTCCACGAGTTTAATATTTAATTGAAACCGACGACAGTACTTCAGCATGTACTACAATTTAAAAACATAACAAGACAACTTCCTCTTTAATTTTATTATAAAAAAGCTAATTAAATATATTGATACATTTAAGTACATAAAAGGTCTACAAGTCCTTACTGCGTTTGACTTTTAAACAGAGGTGCACGTCAAACAAAGTAGGCAATATGTACACGTACTAGCCGTTTGATAAAGGCCATGCGTTGAATAAACCTTATCATTATTCATCGGGTCGAAATTTGTTATGTACACTCGTTTATCTATAGGATAAAAATAAATATTTAAAAACACATCTGTGTCAAATATATTAAATATAATTCACTGGGTTTATAAGCATGTTATTGTTCTCATTAATTCTGTATCTCTGAATAGTTTTTATAAATGTAATCCTTTAACTCGTGTGTATATAGTCATGCTCTGCGAAAAAGAGACATATGTGTTTTAAATTATTTTGAATTTCATATTTCATATTACACTATTAATGAAATATATTTTAGTAGTAGTAGTTAAATTATTAGTAAAAGTACTATTTATTTTCGTATTATCAAATAAAATAAGCAATCACACCATCAGTTGATTTGATTTTCCTTCATGATGCACCATTAAGAGCACACAATACGGAGTACTAATTCGATTACGTTTGTCTGTTGATTCCAACGGCTATACATCGTTACTTTTTTGCAAAAGTTGTATGTAAATAACTCTATTTGAAACACTGAAGTCGATACTTGAATATTGTAAATACGATATGTACGTTAGGAGGAACACATTATATACGTAAGGAGGAACACATTCGGGCTTAACTGTATGCATTAAATCGTATTTTAATGTGTCAAAACAAAAAAGCAAAACAGTGACCGCATCAGAAAAACAAATGACACCGTATTAGGCAATAAACAATGTCCATATATTATTTCTAGGGTAAGAAAGTGTTTTATAAAATATAATTTGAAATTAAAATAATATATCAATACATACCAAGCCATTTTCTGTGCAAGGTTTGATGACATTTGCGACAATTAGTAGTTTAATGGTGATCAACAGATCTTTATGTGAACCATACCGGCAACACACTTAGTTTCAGGGCTAAAGTTCTTAAAACACTTAGTATTGTTAAATATGTATACACACTGTTCAATTTACGCATTAGCTAGATTTTACATTTTGCAATACAGTGGACGCCCTGTCAAACTGGTTCCGTCACAATGTAACTGTATGCAATGAACCTCTTGGATATAAAATCAAATGAAAGGTCAACTATAAATCCCTATCTAAAAGCAAAAGCAATGTGGTTCACAAGTATTCATACGTTATGTTCGTCACTTCCGTTGATTTCATTTATTTTGTACTTGTATTGTTCACATGATTCTCATGAGTGTAGACATGGTGCCTACAGCTATTGAGCGTGGCATCACAAGCTACGATCATATATCCACTTTTCATGGAATGATTAATTGTCATTCTCGTACATTAGTACACGTATTCGAACATAAATTGAAGCTCGACTGGGCATTTTTTGACCTATACAATATTTCAGCACGTTTATGCAATTTATGAATACTGTGTACGAGAACATTTGGTATTGTATTATATATGCATATATTAATATAATGTTCGTGCTGCGGACTGATCATCAGCTGTGATGGATACAATTTGTTCCATAAAAGAGTATTATTATACAATGGTTTGCATTTCACATTTAAGATCCACCCTGTGGACAGTCCTGCTTCAAACATTTTTGTTGACAATTCGATAGAAATAATTTTGAAAGGATTACAGTAAATTAGAACAATACTATACGGAAACGGCTCGCATCGATTGTCGACGTGGATATTATGTTGATTAATGAAACACATCGGTATATTAAGAACCACTACGAATACGCCGAAAATTAACACTCGTAAATTTATAAATACAGAAGACATGAGTACATGTGTGTTAATGCTATGTGTTGGAGTAAGTGTTCTTGTTTTAAATGTTGACATTGTAGTGGGTGTTCTATTAAGTTTTGGGTACCAATTTGAATGCAAACTCTTTTCGGGAAATATACACCTGAGTGACTTAGTATTAATTTAAAAAGATGTTTCAGTTTGAGGTTTATAATTTTCGAATGCTAAATAGCCAGAAACCAACCAACCCTGACAGTTGAATATGTGTATTATACAACAATACTACATTAACTATTTGTTAACAACTAGCGTTACATATACATGAATATCCTATGACGATCGCATATGAAACAACTATAAATGCTACGTTTTTATGGACACTATCGGAACGTAGTATCCTCCCCAAAAGCATATAATACGTGTCATTAGGGATTAAACATAATTCGATACGATAGTATCATACCAAATACAATAGGTGTTTTTAATGTACATTATTGTGTTCACACCAAACGTTCGGTGTATTGCCGGTGGGCTATACCAGTATATAAGTAACATATACGATTTGTTTATTTAATAGTCAATATGACAACATTGTGTGTTATGTAAATGCTTACATTATAATTATATAATGTATACATGTTAATAAAAATGGGATACAAATGCAATAAGTGCCATTAATATTAAAATATAACTACTTATTCAAAAAGAACGCTGCCTATAAACTTGTGGCGGATCTGTAAACATTGCATGCATTTTAAATAGAAAGGTGACTTCATTTCTTGAGGTCCACGTAAATATAACGTTGATTCAAACATGTTGAATCTGAATTTGACATATGTGCTTCTACTTATGCCACACCAGTTATAATCGGCAAGCCTGTTTTTACTTTGAAAAGCACTCACTATGGACATATTTCCTGCCGATCCTAAAAAGACGGGCGAACGGAAACTGACGCATTTGCAACGGTAATGGCATAAAGTGATTGTATATCATATGTCGTGCACGACAATAAGGAAGTGCATATAAGATGCATTCATACCGATGCATTGCTAATACAATGTTGACAATCCATGCCAATTTATCTGAAAAATATTAAAGCAAAAACACGTATACATTACAGGTATATATGTCGATAATAAGCGTTTTATGAGCTTTCTTTTATAATTCTTAAATTAACAACACATAAATTCCATACTCAGTACACTACTTAGTACATTAATCTGTCTCTTGATAATGTCTCTTAAGTTCAAAAAGTAAATAATTTAACAATGTAAACGTAACACATTAATGGTGAACACTTCAGTTTTGTGCGTACATATTATTACTTGAAAACCAACAGTATTTGAGCTTTGTACAATCAAAAAAATGTCCTCTTGTTAAACCGAAAACTCTTTTATGCTCCAAAGTCTTGAATTATATTGGTAAATCTCAACTCATGTGTGCATATTGTTCAATAGACACATTGACCCAATGTTCGCTTCTGAATATTAATCCGAGTAAATGCGTCAGTAACAGTGTAAACTCGGTCGTTCTGAATTACACTGAGGTAAATAAAGTAAACACGATGTCATATAGTACACTTGTACACGGCAGTTATTATCTTTCAGTTTACAAATTTGTTACATATGTATGTTCTCGTTTAAGTTTGAACGTATTAAATGATGACAACAAAATATATACATGTAGGTATACTTAACTTTCGCCGCATTAACAGAAGGGGCACCTTATTTATTAGCAGGTCCTGTATTTATGGAACAAATTGACAAACAGTCAGAAACACAAAAACTGCGATTGACATGACACAACCGAAGGTGTCAAACGCAAAAAAAACATGCATCAAACTAGGGTTACCGCTTTGGAGCGGTACGTGCAAACACATTTTTTTGAAATAAAAGTTCTACAAAACTTCACACTTGGCTCGTCGTTATTCAGTTAACATGTTAGTGGACACATCTATCAGCAAAATAGGTTTACTTTTTAACATGAAGTATTATTCGTTCGTTAAATGTAAGCAAACATACAACACAATGCATATATTTTAATCCTGATTAAATATGTCCATTCTTTAAACGCAAAACAGTTTTGTTCTCAAACCTGCAAACACTACTGTTTAATAACAACTACACGAATTGTGTTCATGTATCTGCCAGTTTAATACGATACCTGGATTAAATAAAAACTCAGCTAATTATTCCTGCCTTTAAAAAGTTTTTGTAAAGATAAATACATATAATATGACTGTTTATGGTAAACTTTGTTTACACGATGTTTAAGGCTTATCGAAGCTCAACCTTACCCAATAATTAATTAAAACAAAAAAATGTTAATTAATTAGTATTATGCGGGCATAAAGTCAAACTCTAAATGCTAAAACTTGAAAATATAAAATACTATTACCTATTTCAATGTAAAAGAGTTGTTAGTATCTGCAAAAATATTTAAACTGTTAGGAAATTGTTTAAAGCATTTATGCATAGATTTGTTTCATCAATAAACGATAATTCATAATCAAATTCATTACGTAATAACTTATTCGCGTAAACAACATTGTTTTTTAATCAACATAAATATGTGCATTCTTAACACAAAACCTGGCTCTACTATTACATTATTAAGATTGCAATGAAAATTAAATGACAATTGTAATTTATTATAATAGTTTTCTAGCATTCACATTTCCATTTTTGACTGCACATGTGAATTGTATTGCGATCGTTTAAGATCTGATTGGGTTGTGATTAGTTGTGAACGAGTGTGTGTGCTATCTCTAGAACCGAATACAATCCTCATTGCTCGCCATTGTCTGTTCAAAGACGATGCAAACCATCTTGTTCACTTTATATTTTCATTTGGTGTTCTTATATATAAGTTAAGGATTATACGAACTTATCACCTGGTAGAGTTATTAGAGTTTCATATGTTGCTATATTATGAAGTGGTTTCATATTTTGCGGTGTTAATATGTTCATGTATAAATAGGGAACATCTAATCGGAAAATGCATTGACTTAAACCAAGTTATATATCAACTAAAAAGTAGAATATGTTTCAGTTCATTATACGATATACGATAATACCGATAATTTATTTTTTTCAATTCAGTGAATCCATTTTCCAGCAAAACTATTCAGGCGACATGCTTTAAAGTAAATGCTAAAATTCGTTCAAATTTAATAGCCCATGGCTATGAATTTCACGTATTAAAATAAAAACCTCCTAAAATCATTTTAAATATAAATGTTTATCATTTCATTCTGAATTAGTCTATATTTATTCCAAAACATTATCACACCTGTTGAGAGTATGAAGCATAAAACACTTACAAAACGCCATATCGCACATTTTATGTGTATCTACTCGACTATCAGCGTATCGCATAGCATATATTGTCCAGTGTATTTCATGATATCTAGTGCTATAAAATATATTGCATAAAACTATACCATTATAATGTATCAGTGTTTATATGTTTATCTTCAACCACGACGTGTGCGCTTATATCGACACGTTTTTCTTGAATTGTTTGCAAAACAAAACGACGTGGTTATGTGTGGTAATAGCATATCTTATGAGGCATGTGAGGACTCTCCAACAGTGTGCATGACGTGTTTATATGGGTGAGTCGTATATTCTACGATCGGAAAGTATTTTCTCATTCTAGTTTAATTGATTTACTGGTACCTTTTCTTCGGAACGCTGAGTCTGGTGTATACTTCATTAACTTGTAGCTGGTAAGTTAAAAACACACTAATTCAATTTGGCACTTAAGTTATGAAATGAATGTGCTAATAAAGGAACGCAAAGAGAAGCTGAGGTTTGACATTTATATTGGCACACGTTTAATGTTCACTTTAGAAGTGCAAATGACTAATGAAAATTCCTGTATATTTGTTTATAATCAAACAGTCAGACTTTGGTAATCGATGATTTACCATCCTATACAATTGGTCACGTTCAACATTAATGCCTGTTCCGAAAGCCGTTGAAGGACATTTATATCATGTGTTGTGGTAATTGCATATATCGCTTAATTACCAAGCTGCCGTACATCTTTACAAATACTTGTGAAGTATGACATATCCATTAGTCGAAATGAATTATAATGCCGAATTAATCATACGAACTACAATTGAAGATGCGTCAATAAGTAGATGACGGATATAAACAATTTAATATGTGTGGACAGTTTAACAGCAATGTTTATAATATAGTATTGTAGACGTATTGAAAATAAATAACATGTGCTGCCTCTATTAAATCTTAATCTCTCATGGAAGATGGAAGATGTTATGCACTGCATAAACTAGGTTTTACATGAATTATTATTCCGAATACCATACCATACGAATCAATTGTAACACAACTGTAAACACATTAATGTATTGTTATGATTGTTTAGCTCGACTCATATAAAAATGCCCAAGCTTTACTTCTCCCTAAAATGTCGGCGTCCGCGTCGGCATTGACGCCCGCGTAAAGGTCTGTTAAAAATTAATATAAAACATCTCTTTTAATTTGTTTCTACCGAAGTTATTCAAATGAAACTGTTCTAACGTCTTCGGGTAATTGTGCGAGGCCAAATACCACGTGTCATTACACTGACTTTCAATTCAGCAGATTAATGCTCCCTTTTTTACTGAATAATTTGATCAGCGAAAACCGGCAGCCTCTATAATACACTGTTTATACTTCTAGCAAATGTGTGTGTTTATAATGTGAGGTCACTGACCAAGTTTCATAACTCAAACCTTGTAATTTACTCATAACGCGTGTTGTACATATACATTGGTAAGATATACTTGCAACAAATGCACATCTCTGTGTCTACTGAATGTATTTATTTGAAACTTCACACCACAAGCGTTCGGGATCATTGTGGTAGGTCATTCACCTTGTTACAAAACGCTTCCTTCTGATTCAGTAGTATTATTTATCGCTTTGTACTTCCAAAAGGTTTTGTGTGCGACTTCTATATATTTCTTAATTTAGTACAACTATTGCACTATAACGTTAAATATGCCATTTCATAGAAGTCCGGTTAGGGTGAAAGTGCAAGTTGAAATTCAGGTTGAAGTGTGCTTGAAAATAATGAATATATTTTTTATCTACATATATTTAATTAAATTTTACATTTGTATGTGGACATAACGCGAGGTAATATACGCAAACACATACTTCTGAACGGAAATTGAGCTTAATTACGCTTTCTATGTATTTATAAATAATCAAGATAACATTTGCATTTCAAATTCCCATATCTCTTTGTATACCACCAATTATGAGCTTCAACTATGTGGCAACGGTTTGAATACATAGGCACCATGTTACACGCTTGTCTAGTCAGGGATTGCTTTAAATGCCGTCAAGGTCAGAGTTACTTTTATTAAAACAATAAAATATTTCCGCTCGATAACTTTACGTTGGAAAGAGATAGTGTGGTTTAATTTCGAACTAAGATATAATAATACAATTAATAATAATGAGTATGTGACTCATAAATGTACGTACTGATCAGGATATTGTATTTTCAACATTAAAAAAAGTTTCCGCAACATAACATGAATTTTGATTGAAGTGTTGTTATGCAATTCATGCGTTGGTTTCTTACATGCACACCTTTATGCAAATCCATACCACAAACGCGAATTTTCAAGAATATTTGTAAGTATTTCAATATTATTTGTTTAGTTGTTGAGTGCTAAATGTTCACACTTTTCAACACCTCCGTTCATGTAAACTGCAGTTGCAGTATGTCTGTGTTTGTATGTTAGTATATTATTCGAAATAATTGTCTTTGTGTTATGTTTAATATCACACGTTATTTAATGTTTGATATGTCTGATTTCAGGACAAATATAACGTTTACGACCTCAGCGGTTTATTCTGGTAGAAATGCAATTAGGGAATAACATGGCGAGCAATTCTTAGAAAACACCTTTCGTATTGACATCTCAAAGACGTTCGCATTAACATGTTCAGGAAACAACCTGCTTACATGAACATGCTCTTCTGTTTTTGTTCAGACACATACTTTTCCATACACACACTAACTCAATGTATCTCTGAAAATTGTTTTATAGGACAATACTATCTCTAGATGTAAACGTTGAATGCTGTTAAATACAAGATTATCCCTAAAATAAGGTGAAGAAGCTGTTGTTCCCAAATGATTCTTCCTATTAAATGTATTAATATACATTAGGTTAGCTTTTAAGTGTCATCTTACATGTGTTCTTTAAGGGAACAATGGTGTGAGATAGTCAATATGCATTATTTGTCAATCAATATTAGTATGCAGATTATGACTAGTGTGAAATCGTAAGGTTTCCATGAAACATCGTATTTAAAGCTATTGTAATTGTAACACCACACACAATGTCTTAGTTGTCTGTGTACTACGTTGTATTAAGAAAAACAAATATACTAAACAAATAGATAATGTAACATGGCAGTAAAAAGGTTTATTTAACCATGGTCAACCACAAATACCGATACCCAGCTCCGCAAATATATAACGAAATCGAAAAATTGACTTAAACGCGCCATTATAAAAGCTCTTCGAGCTAATGTTTACGCCATGTTTGTTTTATGAGATCCCCCGTGTTATACTTTTATTTAGCAATACTAGATAATTTAGACTTATTTGAAATCTATTGCGTCACAACACGTAAATACAGACATTACATAAACATTACGGAGACGAACTCTTGTTTAAAAAAAACTTCAATTTTAACTAAAACAAAATAACGTTTTTTACGGAATTATGACCCCGCATAACCCTCAAATGCTTGCGTATTTGGCAATATACATGTACATGAAAGTGCATTGTAATAACGACACGGGAGTTTTCTCCTGATTTGTGTAAAGTGTATGAGCGACACGCTTAACTTGAGAAGAACTCAAAATACGATGAAACGAAATACAATAATGTACTCTGATGTCAGCGCCATGGGCCAGTTAAAACAAACCGTTGGGGCTAAACACAATTTCAAAGCGCGAACAGCTCATAAGTGTCCCGTTAATGACGACTCAAAATGTATGGTACACAATTGATATCATATATTTTTCTACAACGATGAAACGTTTTGGGAACAGTGTGTTGGGACAGGTTGTGTAAAACACAGGTACAGTTATTGAAGAACTGCAGACTAACGATGACAGACGAAAAACATGGATGATGATATAACACAGGGTTGTATTTCGTAATGTCATACACACAGCCGCGGTGTGTCCCACGTTATCTTAATAAACTTCCCAGTTCGGCTCGAAATAACGCATACGATAACCCTGCAATTCAATCGTTAGTTCACATTACTTAAGTTTCGTTATCAAGTGTGCGCCTTCGATTTATGTTCATTAAACTAAAAACGATGTTATATAGCTATTCATTTCCGAGATGTTTCCCTGGAAAATAATTAAAGTATAACACTAATTCATATTTTACTGATATTTTAAACATAATTATGTTACAATTAATCATTTAAAAAGTATTGTCAAAATATAAGTTTGAGTTATACTACCTTCTTATGCCTATTTTAAACAGTTATGATGCGTATGCATATGTTTATGAACACGTTCGTTTGTGATTTTTCCGCGTTCGTGTCTTTAGTCTTTTTTAAATTGAATAAATTGATGTCTATAACTATGTCATCATGCGTGCGAACATCGCCTATTTGCCTTTGTTTCATTACCATACGTTGGTCAATATATATTCTGTAACAATCGCGATAATCATACAAATTCAATGTTGAATGATTTGTTTGCATATTTGATGTAAAATGTATGCTTGGCTTAAAAAAACAAGTACATAGTCTAAACGTGTATTGGTTTCGTTTAGCTTATACATATGTGTATTTCGACTTGACCTGCAATAAATGTATACGCACGACGAATATTTAATAAACAAACGTAGTTGCATATCCTCATTCCTAGCCATAATTATTAAAAAGAAAACACACACAACATATACAGCAATACAACACATGTTTAATTTTGGCTTCGGTGATAACTGTTGCTTTCAATAACAGAAGTATCGCCTGTGTATTGAGGCATCGATAAGTGATGGTCCAATTGCCAAGGCAACGATGCAAAAACAATATAGGAATAGAAGTTTATACACATCAAGTATGTATATGACAAAAATGACACAAACATCATTCTCGCAAGCATTTCCATTATACGGTTTCTATAATTTATATTGCCCTACAACAGCAAATAAGATGTTGATTGTTCATGTGCATTAGTGAATTAATTGCGATTGGAAATTACCAAAACGACAAAGAAACACAACATATAATGTTAAATTCACACTAAACTAATATGTACAGATTCTTCCTATGAGAGCGTACTTTTACGGATAATAAAGTCATTCAAATACGCGTCCATATTAGAAAGCTTCAACAAGGTTTAGTATAAGTTAAATATATTATTGGCCACTAAATACACTTTCTGTTGCTAACGTATTATTGAAACGTAGTAGCGTTATGCCTTTGTCGGTAATTGACTGGAGCTGGCAGGAATTATTATACAAATAACTATAATATAGAGACGTTTTTTTCTGTTTAATTTTACCGACTTATGTCAGTTTGGTTCATACCATAGTACAAAGAAATTGAATACATTGAACCAAGACATGTCTTTAAAAAAGACAATGTCGTTCATATTGGTATCAACATCATTCGTTATTGACAATATTCAACCGCTGCATGTAAATATATGTACATGTATAGTTTCAATATTAATGTAGGATAAACCAATCATAATATACTGGTGGCTTATGATTCATGATTAATATAGCATGTGCCCAAACATATATTCAATATACAGCAATATGTGTATTGTAGATAATACGATATGATGATCCTTAGTACACCTTCCGAGAAGTTACACTTATAAAAAGCAGCGACCTAAACACTCTTTAAGAAGACTTTTTTAATCGTCAGCAATTGTGAAGTCTACTTCAACATGCACTAATATGTTTACGTAATTGTAATATTGTATATTAGCTCGATAACATGTGTCTTATATAATCGTGATTCGCTTATCATTATTAGATATTCGAAAACGCAGACCTTTACCGTTTATATATTATTTTTTGTTCGCAATAAACCATTAACATTAATTCTAGCCATTCAGTATTCTTATAGAATACCGGTAGGCTACATTCCTTTTAACCTCTCACCTAAATTCCCATGGAAAGAGCCTGTCGTTCATGAAGGCTTTTTTATTCAGTGTTGCTGAATTAATATAGCATGTAAATAATACCATTTGATTGTTCATTAATATAATCAAGACGGATACATATGTCGGTGTGTTTGCCAGAATTTATGTTGTGATTATATATATTAATGTGTGTTTATTTAAACAGTTATTATAAACAAGTGTTTGTTTCAGTAAACTTGTGCAGACATTATAAAACCATTTCTTTGAGCATTTACTGCCCCGATAGGAATCAAGTTCAAAATCAATCTAAGACGGCTATGCCTAGACTAATCTGGGAATACGGAATAGCATAAGTAAGGCAGACGGAAATATATAACTTTTTGATATTAAGTTTCGTATACATTTCACTATTTCGAAGTTTCCTTATTATCATAGGGTTTAGTCGCTGTATTCGGCATGCATACTACGATGAATATGACATCCTTTTTTTTTAAGATATGCATTTTTGTGTTTATATTGTTTTGTTTTAAATGCTTTAAATATTGCGAAATGTGACAACTTACCACATACATTCTTGAGTCAGTTTTGTAATCATGATTTAAAGGTATTCACATGTAAAGGGTGTTATCCGTAAGTTACTTATTAGCCTTGTATAGTACGATTACTGACCTATGTTTACCTTCTTATGTATGAATTCATAACAGATACTATTGATTGAAACTTTAGAATAGACGCAGCTGTAAAGTTTCCCTGTGATGTCATTTTAATTAACTCTTGACACTTTTACTGAACGTGATATTGCGAGGTTATGTCCTATATTTTGATTATAATAATTATGAACATACCGCCGGGAGTGACTTTTGTTATTAACTTTTAACATCACGTGTTTTACCCACATAAAGACAAAGTAAGCATAAACAAGTGAATACAGCGAAAACCTTTCAAATCTAGGTTCAATCACTGGTGCCCAATTTTTCGTTGTGTTGTTTGTATCCGGTGTTTTGAACATTTCATTGGTAGCATTCATACACTGTTACAATGACATGTTTAAATGTATAACGTTAACGCATGTTGTGATTTTTTTACAAAATGCTCCTATTTATGAAGCTCCTTTCAAGCTTTAAATAATGGTCTTGGTATGCCAAAACCGCATATGCTTATACAAGTTGTACACATTTTATTATGGCACTGTCATTCAACATGATTAATAATCGCATGAACATCTAAGGATACGTTAACAAGTTACTGCCAATATCTGACAAACTACTAATGTCCGTGTTTGCCATGTATGCCGCATTAACTTCGTTCGTTTTAGTATGTTATATATCTGGTAAAACAACTTTTATTTGGGGATTTTGGAGAAAATATACGCATTAAAAACTCTAATTGAATGTTACTGTTTATAGCGACTGCCAATGTTCAGCAATTTGAAACGAAACGTCCAATTTAAAGAAATAAGTAAACATACCATTAAACAATGATTTAAACAGTTTTAAAAATTCACAGTTAAACAGGTGCATGCATGTATTATTTAATTTGCTTTAACATGTATGTAATATATGTGTATATATGTGCGTGCCTTGCTCTTTTTGCGTACAGTATTCGTAAAAGTATAGACGTTTATGTCATTCATCAAATCGCGAAATGACATGGAAACGTCTTTTTATTGACTGTTTGTCATAATACATGTTCATTTGCAAACAAACATGACAATCTTGTCGATTTGGTATGCACATAAGGCTTGTTTTTGACATGCAATCAAATATGATTGAATTTCAGATGAATTTTATCAATGATTTATCCATTGCCAAACAATGGGGTCTGGTCAACTTAATGACATAATTCTTAATCAAGTGTATTAGGTGCTTAATTATATGGACATAATACGTTCTATTAGGTTTAGTGGAATTGTGAATGAGGCGGGAATGACGACTCTGGGTCGCTCGGTTCAATGGTTTAAAAAAATAAGTATGTTGGTATAGCAAGAAACCGAAATATGATTTTTGGATGTTAAAGACTTGAGTTAGCTCTAGACTATGCATCAGCAGTGGGATGAGTTTGTTTTTGTAGTGGCCGGATGTATAAGAAGGGACGTACACTAGCAACGATACATATGGATACCATGTCGATAATTCTTGATATACTGACTATGTTACTGACCATTGAATCGCTTATTGTTTTCATGCTTAATGTTTTATCATGTATTATGTGACTTATAGGCCCGTTTGGCCAATTTGCAGGCCTTTTTGTAAGTGCATGTTGTTATTTCTATATGTTTGCACATGTCACTTTAATAAAATATTCACTTACTTACTTATAGAACAACTGAACATCGTAGCGAAGTATAATCTAAAACACTCATATAATGGTCATATAATGGCTTGGAAACATACGGGTATAACCGTCATTCTGGGACGCACCAAAGTGAGGAGGGTTGTTGTCGCAAAATGGCTAAAGATTCCGTCTGATTGATATCACAACTCAAAAAAGTCTAATGGCAGCACAAATACATTGTCAGCGCGGTGACGTTGTATGTCATAAATTATAAAGTTGGTTACGATTATATATGGCTATAACTGAAACGCCATAACATTGTTTAACGTTTTTAAACATCAAATGCAGCATGTTCATGTTAAGTTTGAAATTGTATCGTTTCGTTACAAATGGGCCGATCGTTTAAACCAAAACGATCCAGTTTTCTCACATCCGGTGACAGTATGGAACATGAACTGAAACAACTTCCATATTGCACCCTATGTTGCAGGTCTACTGTGTATTACACTGCAAAAACTACCCAGAATTTTTCATGGGACCAATCGATATTTACTATAATACAAAATATAATTTTGCATATGCGTTGTATTGATTAATTTTATTAAAGGTATTATAGTGTCACTGTGTGTTATATGTAAACAATGGCCTAAATATTTGCAAACGTCACAAGGTTTAATATAAGAGTTTAGGTTTAAATTCGTGGGTGCATGTGAACTGTTTGTTTCAATTGTATATACATAGATAACATCTCGAGCAAAATGTGGTTGCCATAACTTTACACATAATACTATTACATGTCGCTAAATCGAAATGAAGTATATATACATGTTTATCAGGATAAAAACAAACATTATTTAAGTGAGTGGTTGCTAATGTCAGCATTTATTTTCTACAGTTTCACACACTCATGAATATGAGCGATACATTCTAAACAAAAAAATTGCATATGGTGTAGCGTACAATAATTTGAATGGTGCGTAATAAAATAAATCCATAACGCGGATGCAACATTGTATGTAACAAAACGTCTTCGTTAAGTGTGATATAAACACAACTGCAAAGACAAGTGGGTCATTTCCAACGTTGTGCATTAGGTTTTAACATGGCGGAGTCTAAAACTGTTCGAATGAAAAGTATATCCTAGTTCTTAACTCGTTGATATGTTTGTGCAACAGCATAATTTTGAACGTTTTTTGTTGGGTTCACTTCATCAACTTGGAAACGGTAAGTAGACAAACATCCATTCAGTTAGACATTTAAATGACATCTTGAGAGTGGGATTGACTTTACTAGAGAGACAAGGTACGCATTACATTAGGTTTTACATATACAATAGGCAAACACGTTAAGGCCGTACTTTGAAAGTTTGTCTTACTTATGGGAATTCATGTTTTCCCGTAAATGAAGACATTATTAGACTTTGTACATCGATACTTCTCAAAGAATATCATGATTAAATATGTCTCAAATCAAATATGGTTCAAAGACCACTGAACAACCGAATTTGCCTTTGCATGTGGTTATTGCATTGTTCGCTTAATTAGATAGCTGTATAGCGACTTTGGAAAAACTTGTTTTTTATTTACCAATAATCCGCAGACAATACGTAAAGCAATTATGCCCCCTATTTACTTAGCATTAATGTCTAGGTAAACGCCCTGAAGTTACATAACTGTCATCCTGCAATTAAGAATAACTATTCCGTTTGTATACCTATGGTTTGGTTCAGACATACGTGCACCGTCTATATTTCACTGTTACTACTACTAATTCCGTTATGTGTTTGTCTTATACCAAGTGCCATAACTCTCATCACGATTTTACACATATTATGTCCAGTTTTGCATTTTCAAAACTTTCAGTTATTGTGTTTGTTCATCCACTGAATATTTCCATCTTTACTACACATGTATTGGATAAAATGTTAATATATAATAAAAGTCCGCAAGTTGTAAGTAAAAGTAAACATGCAGATTGAATCATCTATGCAAACAGTACAGCTTCAAAGGTTTTCAATTAAAAAAACAACGCCACTCTTGTCTTTGGAATAATTACAGCTGTTTATTACTAATTTACATAACTCTGACCTGCAATCTTGCCGAAATTGCCCTTGTTGTTTTCGGAAAAGTAAGGCAAACAATAAAGAGCGCTAACAGACACTTGATTAAAATTTAGTTACCGCATGCTATCTATCTCATAGTTGGATGCAAATCTTGGAAAGTCATGTATAGTATATAGCTGTTTGTGCATGAACTCATATATTCACAGTTTTTGTCCAAATGTGATACAATAATAATAAAAGTATTATCAAAAATACTGTGTGTTCAAGATTAAAAAAATACAGGACTTACATAAATACATTGCGTTCTTCACGAACAATCAGTGCAATAAAACGCAAGCTCAGCAAAAACCTTTCAAAACTGCTGTCTAACCCATGTTTACGATACTGTTATTATATGAATATTCTTATTCATGTTAATACTTAGTTGTGTTGAAGTTGTTATCAATACGTTTGTTTCCTTTACACAGAAAAAAACATGATCAAAGTTCACTTTTCAATAATTCATCGCGCTTTTCATAGTCATATTAATCTGACGACAACTCAGACAGACAAGAAGTCAGGAACTTCAATCAGTGTGATATAAGAGAATTACTAAAAGTTTACATAAACGAATACTTACTCGTTAATTTGTTTAATATAACACGAATTATTGTGTCAAGGTTCTTCGCGATGCCTTTCGTTTGTATAACTGTAAATACTAATTTATATCCTGCTCCTGCTCAAATGAAACTAGATAATACAGTATCAGCTTCTAGCATCGCGCTACTCGTCAGATGCAATCCATATTGTCACGGAGTTCATTTGGACTTTGGAGACTCTGTGTGTTTTATTAGCAAAGTAACAATGGCGACCTCAAGGCATACGAGAATTTTCACCAACGTGGCAACTAATATGGCGTCTTAATTAGGTCTAATTTTGTTATATGACATCACTTTCACGACCCGTAAATACGTCTTGTCATTATTCGAGTCACATTGCTAAGCAATAATTTTAAAATTGCATTAAATAAATGAGTATTTAGGCTCTTAAACAACTTTCCGCCAACAAATTCAACAAATTATGATGGACTATCAAAACTATTAAATATTATTCAATGAAAAATTGGTTGCGATCGAAAATATAAAAAGAAACTTATTAAACATGAACTGCATTACTGTGTACACATACTTCAAGTACCATAATGCCCTTATTCACATGTAGAGTGTTCGTTTATTGTCAATTGGGTCATGTTGTTGCAAATTATGATATAATTCCCTTTTTTTTGGCAATTTAATTTCGAGCATAATAAATGTTATGACTTAAGAAAATTTTATAAAAAAATGAACATAGAAAACGTACAGAAGCGTTGATTGAAAAATAAAATTCTTACTTAGCCTTTATTGATAAAGAGTATGCTTTCTAAATGAAATATACGAATGATAGATTATTTGGACGTTAATTGGCTTGTATTATGCTATGCATTGAACATAAGCCAATGTATTATTAAAGCCAATAACAATGTTCTTAAAAAATATACAGCTTTCAACGGACATTACTTTTAAGCCACTCTTTGTGTTCAAAATTCTAACAGAGGCGTTTAATGCTTAATCAGACGACAGGAAATCAGTTAAATTTTTAATTCAAAACTTCAGCAATAGCAGTTTGATTGACGTGTTAAATTGGTGATTAGTTAAATCGTTTCAAAAATGTTTATTTTTGGCTTACAATAATAAACATTATTAAATAATGATCATACACTACAGCATTTACTTATATATGCCATGTGTACGGCCTGTGTACATCCTGAATATCTTGTTGAGATGCAATACGATGTATTACATGGATCTGGGGTTTAAACTAAACTACGCTAATTCTAAAATAGTACAAACATGAGGTTTTAATTTGATTTGTTTGTATTTTTGAATATTATAGAAACTGACTTTGAAGTAAAATATGTTGTCCTTTCTTAATTTAAAGTAACATGGACATAAGCAAATGTATAATGTAAAGTAACTTATTTAACCCTATATACCTTAATGTTTGTAGCATTCCCAACACAAAAAGCTGTACACTATATTGATCGTTGATAATAAAACGCAAGAATCTATGCTAATAATATATACAATGAAACATGTTGTTGCACAGCAAAAGAAATGAAGTAAAATACATATATAGACATTTAATAAACAATTGATATCCTCGCAAAAACATAAAATGATTAGTATAAACTGATTTACACAATAATTTTAATTATTACATAATCATCAATAAATGAAATATTGTGTAGGATTAATGCGAAAAATTGAAACAATATGTACGCATAAATTTATGACCGTATTAAAGGAAATCAACACGATGGAAAAGTGATTAAAATCTAGTATGCGTAAAAATGAATCAATGAATATTCGTTGCCATGCAGGAGGCTTGTCAGATGTTGTTTATTCTGGCAGAAATACTGCAGAGTCAATCATGACAAGCAAATCGTTGAAAGCAACGTTCTCGTAAGCGAGTTTATGAAATCAGATGCATACAGGCAATCGTTAGTGTGTATTCTTCCGGCCACCCACTCATGCAAACATACAATCACTTATTGTCTACTCTAAATTCGTGTTCATGAAATATTACAACTTGTTCATGTATGTGTTGAATGTTATTAATAAGCGTACTCTGCCTATATTAGAAAGCGGACGTTTCCTCATGCGATTGCTTCCATTAAAGTAGCGTTCATAAAATAGTTACACGTGTTTTGCACTGTTGTAACATTGTTGTCGGCGATGGAGATGTATTGTTATGTTCGACTATTATCTAGAATCACAAATCATTAGTTGTAATGATGTTGTTAATTGTATATACTTGTTTAATACTTTGAAAAAAAAAACAACAACACTGTACTAGTCGATAATCTTTATGACACGGACCACGGTTTATATATACAGAAAAAACACCACATTTGTCGCTACACAGCACTAAAAATTATACCGAAACCGACATATTTACTAGTATGTACCGGTGTGCAATAACACAACAGGTTTATGTGAGCTTTACTTTTAAAAATATCAGTTAAGACAACGCGAATGATACCGTTCGTTACGCAAAATATTGCATACAAACCGTTTTTATTAAATCGTATATATTTGTATGTGTATTGTTTTTTTTTTTCGGATTAAGAAATCATTTTTAGTCAGCAATTTTTATCGCAATTGATTCTTTCCTCCATAAATGTTATGCATTCTCCATTTTGTATTCAAAGTATTTTAGGATGCTGTATTAAATGAAGATATTTGTGATATTTATATTATTTCTTACACATGTTTAATAGTGTATTATTAGGAACTTATAATTAATACTGATATCTGTGATATTTAAAGTATCAAAATAGTCTACGATATATTTGCATAGCTTTTGACGATGCTGTTTCAGCATCGTCTAAGTTATGATACCATGCAAAAAATCTTCACAATGGCAACCTATGTAAAAGACCGAGCTAGTCCGATTGAGATAATGCTCGGTTCGAGAAATACCGAAATCCCCGTAATTACCAAAATTATATATTTTAGTGTTTAGTTTAAACCTATTTATTTTAGCTCGATTGCATCGAAAGCCTAAGGCTTATATAAATGCTCTCGAGTCCGTTTCCTGGGCCTAGAACCAGTACTTAGTGTCTTTGGGGGAGATCTAAAGAACGCTCCCACGGTGGGGATCGAACCCGTGACCTCCCGGTCGCTAGGCGGACACCATATCCATTACACCACGGCGACCTATTTTAGTGTTTCACTATCACACTTGGATTAAAACAATGTTTCATAAGTGATTTTATTGTATTTTGTAATATTTCATATTAATTTCCGCAGTATTTTGATAAATAATCAATATTGAGGGGGATTTCGGAAGATTTCTGGGGGTTTCGGGGGATTTTTAATTACGGGGATTTCGGTATTTCTACACACCCCTCAAGGTCATACAACAATGGCGGTGCCCATGAATGTTCACACTCGTGTCAAAACTTTATTACAGCATACATCGGCTTGTTTGGCTATTTAGAAACTGTCATTTAGGATATATGAGTTATTTATTAACTAATCTAAAGTCAACAATTGATTGAATTCGAAGGATACATGCGATGTGAATGCAGGACTTCATGGATCTTAAGACTTGACAGCTTGACTGGTATTTTTAGTTATCAATTTAAGTCACAATTTACTTTGGAAATTGTATTCGAGCATTTTGCGACTTATTGAATGACTATGGTACCCTATATCAACATATACATAGGATTTGCAGATCACCAAGATGTCCTGAAAACATTGATTACTAAGTGAGTAAGTCTTTACTCATATAACGCGTTTGTATGTGTATAGCAGATTTTAGTGAGTAACGGATAAGTTAAAAGTTTTTTGCAAAATACTTTTATTTATGTAAAGATTTAAAGTGAAGACAAAATGCCTATCATTGTTCAGTCGATTAATGTTTTAGTTGACGTGTATCAATGTTTAATTTACAATTGTTTCTTTTTTCGAAAACAAAACAAGGTAACGTTATGTACCCACCATTTTTGTGACGAAAGGAAATGTGAAGACGTATGATTTTGTTTGGAAAACATTATGTTCATTCAGTGACCCAGCTAGGATTTGAAAAGGGCAGGGGGGGGGGGGGCTTTTTTGTCAAAAGGGCACTTTGGACTCGCAGTATTTTGTCAAAAGGGCACAGCGTGCGGGCGTTTCCGGAATTCTTCCACTTGCATGTTTATTTATATGTTATTAATAAATGTGAGATTTTTATTATTCCCATTGTTATTTAAAAATTCAAATATAATGTCTACATTGAGTAAATACATTAATTACAATGTATTTTCATAAGAGATTTATTAATAATCATATGTAAAACAATAAAAATACAATCTTTTTTTTAAGGCCGGGGGGGGGGGGGGCCTAGGAATGGCAGGGCGGAGGTTCGGGAGGGCAGGGCGAGGCGTCCTTCAATTTAGGCCTAGCTGGAGCACTGTCATTGATGTAATATTGTAGTTACCTTTCATACAGTAAGAATGCTCGGAAACCAAATTGATGCGTACCACATAAAATAAGCATGAGAGCTGCAACTCGTGATTAAGTGAATAACGGACATGTGGCGACACATATTCGGGAATGTGGGGATTGTCTCAAACCAAATGAATACTCGATTGAAGTTGTCCAATACACATGTGGGTTGGCGCGTGGCTATGATATTTATTAGTAAAAACATCATTTTGGATGAAAAATAATAGAATTATAACGAACAATCGATTTCTCTGAAAACATAGTTTTCACTATCAAATCTCTATATATAACAAGGTATTCAACTCAAAACGACCCGAATATAGGGTGCATATATTTGAACAGCCATTTCTTCTAAAATTGTACAGCAATTTCCATGAACTCGGTCTTATTAAACGCAGAAATGAAGTTCCTTTTCTGGAAACGAACATATCTTGCAATATGTTTTACAAATGCTGGGTAAAACTCCAAGAAATTACAAAACAACATGTAATCCGATAAAAACCTAAGCGATCCGGTAATTGCTGAATCAGTTTACCCGGAAATTTGCGCTGTAATCAAAACGTATTTGTCGGAATTTTAAAACCGCTGGCATGTTTCAATAGGAAAGACATTTGTCTTTCGAGGTTTAAAGGTTTAATTACTGAATGCATGGTGTTAACGTTGAAATGAGACTCGAAGTCCTTAGCTATCCGTTAAACACAAATCGACTGTATAAATTATCATTTTTAAGTCAAATGAACTGTGTCACAGTAAAAGAGACATAAAGGCGATTGTGGCCAGTTTGGATCCAGATCAACCTCAGTTGCTTAAAAGCTGTTTGTTTAAAAGCGATTTTCTGACAATAACAAATAGTTTAATTGGATACTGATACGACTGCCCTTTCCCTGTGACCTGGTTCAAATAATAGTATTGTCATTAATCAAATGATTTTATTTCGAACATTAATCAAGTGTTTTTTAAGCTCCACTGGCCAGAGGCCAGCGGGGTTTATGTCATTGTCCTGTGTCCGTCGTGCGTGCGTCTGTGCGTTAACTTTTTTAAAACATCTTCTTCTCCTAAACAACAAATCCAATTCTGATAAAACTTCTCACAAATGTTCCTTGGGTGAACCTCTTTCAAATTTGATCAAATTATGCCCCTGGGATCAAATATGACCCCGCCCCGGGGGTCAATAAATTGAACATATGTTTATATACAGCCTATTTTATGCATACTTTTAAAATCGTCTCGTACATAACCATTGGGCCTAGTTCTACCACATTTGATATGTAGTACATACACAATTATTATGATGTAGATCAACTTAAATTGATTTTGGTAAATATCCATTCTCTTTAAAAGTCTCGTCACACCAGTACTGTCAGTGCTTTGATTAATTTATTTATTTAAACTATATGGTCATTTTTGGTGTTGCAATTTAGTTTAAAAGTTTATGTAAGTGCCACTCTATGCCATGCCACGTGCACAAAGGACCACAATGGAAATATTGGTTTATTGATTTTTGTGTTATCCTTGGTATTGGTTTGTATGTCATGGTATATTTATCTTCATGTATCTGATATTTTTATATATTGTACATGTTGTAAATGCCCATGTATGCATTCCTTGTCGAAATAAATCTATCGATGCATCTATCTAAAACTAGATTGTTCATGTATATTCGAATTTCCATCCATTTGTTTTTAAAATAATTGCATTAAAGTATGCATAAAAAGTTTGATTTTAAAACTTAAAATGCATTACGCTTGTTACGATATAAGATTATTATATGTATGCATACGTCTTTATTTCTATTTCTAAGTTATATTGAATCAACCATGTACAACGTTGTATATGATAATGACAACCGTGGGTGCTAATCACATTTTATATTACATATGTAACCGGAACCTTAATGTTAAACGGGAATAAACACATCAATCAATAAAGATATTTGTAACCGGAATGGAACTGCCGGAGCTTAATCTGTGTGCTTCAACATTTTTAAGACCGCCAAAATTATCATTCGTAGCCCAATTAATTTATGTTACAACATCTGTGGCTGGTATAGAAATTTAAGAAACACTTATTAATCGTGGGGTCACCTACTCGGTAAAGCATATGCAAAATAAATTGGAGGGTTAATAATACATGCCATTTCCAAATAAACTGGATAACGCCTGGACACACACATTCTGAACGATAACATGACATTCTAGTTGAGCAATTATATTATCACCGCAGCAGTATGTCTTGTATGCCCCATTTGTGCAATACAATACATTGCCCATGTTTGAATAACCTACGTAGTTATATGATGTCAACTTAAATATTTGTTGACATGTTGCGTGCTTCATTTCAATTAATGCGGTTCAAACTATTTCTACAATCAACATGCACACAAGGTTACCAAATACGACCATACTACACTACACACACAGAAAGAGAACAACTACATCTTATTAGCAACAGGCAAATAAAAAATGGTTATAATTAACCGTATTATCAGTTTTGTTGGTGTAAGAAATGATGAAGCAACAAATTAACATAAATTAACATTTGTATCACCTGTTCAAAAAAGCGTTGAAAATTGTATACACGATGGTACAATGTTCCGACAAAAAAAACACATACTAGCATATTCAAACGATTAAATACACATAAATATACTTATGGTGACACAGATTAGGCTTAACTTCAGTTTAAAATTGTATTAAATGTGAAAATACCAGCATAACATATACGTCTCGCAAACATTTCAAAATCACTTATTCTTATAGGAATATAGATAGGAATAGAAGTATATACACATCATGTATGTATATGACAAAAATGACACAACCATCATTTCCGCAAGCATTTCCATTATACGGTTTCTATAATTTATATTGTCCTACAACAGCAAATAACAAGTTGATTGTTCATATGCATTAGTGAATTAATTGCGATTGGAAATTGCAAAAACAACAAAGAATCATAATATATAATGTTAAATTCACACTAAACTAATATGTAGATATTCTTCCTATGGCAGCGTACTTTTACGGATAATAAAGTCATTCAAATACGTGTTTATATTATAAAGTTTCAACAAGGTTTAGCATAGGTTAAATATATAATTGGCCACTAGATACACCTGCTGCTAGCGTATTATTGAAACGTAGTAGCGTGATGCCTTTGTCGGTAATTGACTGGAGCTTGCAAGAATTGGTATACAAATCACTATAATATAGAGACGTTTTTTTTCTGTTTAATTTGACCGACTTATATCAGTTTGGTTCACACCATAGTACAAAGAAATTGAATATATTGAACCAAGACATGTCTTTAAAAAAGACAATATCGTTCATATTGGTATCAACATCATTCGTTATAGACACTATTCAACCGCTGCATGTAAATAAATGCATAGTTACAATATTCATATATGATACACCAAGCATTATATACTGGTGGCTTATGATTCATGATTAATATAGCATGTGTCCAAACATATATTCAATATACAGCATCATGTGTATTGTAGATAATCCGATATGGTGATCCTTAGTACACCTTCCAAAAAGTTACACTTATAAAAAGCAGCGCCCTAAACACTCTTTAAGAAGTCTTTTTTAATCGTCAGCAATTGTGAAGTCTACTTCAACGTGCAATAATATGTTTACGCAATTGTACTATTGAATATTAGCTCGATAAAATGCGTCTTATTTAATCGTGATTCGGTTATCATTATTAGATATTCGAAAACGCAGACCTTTACCGTGTATATATTATTATTAGTTTGCAATAAACTATTTACATCGTTTCTAGCCATTCAGTATTCTTATGTAATACCGGTAGGCTTCATTCCTCTAAACCTCTTACCGAAATTCCCATGGAAAGAGCCTGTCGTTCATGAAGGCCTTTTTTATTCTTTGTTGCTGAATTAATATAGCATGTAAATAATAACATTTGATTGTTCACTAATATAATCAAACGGATGCATATTTCGGTGTGTATGCCTGAATTTATGTCGTGATTAAATTTATAAATGTGTGTCTATTTAAACTGTTATTATAAACAAGTGCTTGATTCAGCAAACTTGTGCAGACATTATAATACCATTAAAAGAGCACGAATCACCGTTTTTGTTTAAACAAAATGCATTCTAAAATGTGTGCGCATTTCTCTGAGCATTTACTGCCCCGAAAGGAATCAAGTTCAAAATCAATCTAAGACGGCTATGCCTAGACTAATCTGGGAATACGGAATAGCATAAGTAAGGCAGAAGGAAATATATAACTTTTTGATATTAAGTTTCGTGTACATTTCACTATTTCTAAGTTTCCTTTTTATCATAGGGTTTAATCGGTGTATTCGGCATGAATACCACGATGAATATGACATCTATTTTTTTAAGATATGCATTTTTGTGTTTATATTGTTTTAGAATTGAATGCTTTGAACATTGCGGAATGTGACAACTTACCACATACATTCTTGAGTCAGTTTTGTAATCATGATTTAAAGGTATTCCCATGTAAAGGATGTTATCCGTAACTTACTTATTAGCCTTATATAGTACGATTAGGAAAAAGTAACCCGCACTACTGACCTATGTTTTCCTTCTTATGTATGAATTCATAACATATACTATTGATTGAAACTTCAGAATAGACGCAGCTGTATAGTTTCCCTGTGATGTCATTTTAATTAACTCTTGACACTTTTACTGAACGTGATATTGCGAGGTTCTGTCCTATATTTTGATTATAATAATTATGAACATACCGCCGGGAGTGACTTTTGTTATTAACTGTTAACATCACGTGTTTTACTCACATAAAGACAAAGTTAGTATAAACAAGTGAATACAGCGAAAACCTTTCAAATCGGGGTTCAATCACTGGTTCCCAATATTTCGTTGTGTTGTTTGTATCCGGTGTTTTGAACATTCCATTGGTAGCATTCATACACTGTTACAATGACATGTCTAAATGTATAACGTTAACGCATGTTGTGATTTTTTTTTACAAAATGCTCATATTTATGAAGCTCCTTACAAGCTTTAAATAATGGTCTTATAAAAGTAGTACACATTTTATTATGGCACTGTCTAATGATACATTAACAAGTTACTGCCAATGTCTGACAAACTACTTAAGTCCATGTTTGCCATGTATTCCGCATTAAATTCGTTCGTTTTAGTATGTTATATATCTGGTACAACAACTTTTGTTTGGGGATTTTGGAGAAAATATACACGCATTAAAAACTCTAATTGAATGTTACTGTTTATAGCGACTGCCAATGTTCAGCAATTTGAAACGAAACGTTTTCATTGCAAGAGCGTCCAATTTAAAGAAATAAGTAAACATACAATTAAACAATGATTAAAACAGTTTTAAAAATTCGGGCCGTTTGCGACCTGGGGCCGATTATCACTGCCCGGCCCGGCTCAGCCGTGTATTAACGTCTATAATGTATATCTTACTTTTATACTAAATTATAGGTGGTCCAAGGTTTTGAGTCATAAAATCATACTTTTTTGGTCCTTCACTAAAATTTATGAAGAACCAGCTTTCCGTACTTATATTTTCTTTGAATTGATTACGAAATTTATGACGTATCTGATGTGACGTACTTTAAATTACGAAACTAGCTAGACGCTTTGGATTTAAGGACAACAACAAATCGGACTTGGAGTGGTTTTATTTAACAGTTAAATATTTTTTAAGCATTGAACGATTAGTGTGTGTGTTTACGATGGATTATTTTAATATTATGTATGTGAATAACAGTGTTGGGATATAAAACTGGAATGAAACTGGTGAGACTGCATTTTCGATTTCGTTAAAATGTCGAATAAAGCGATGTTTTGTTTAATAGTTGATAGATTAAATTAAAGAAAAGTGTAAGTGAATTGTTCTTTAACTGTTCGAATGAATTCGATGTTGAATTAAAAGGGTAATTTCTTTGATGAATAAGTCGTTCCTTTCTCAGTCGATCAAAGAATTTCTATCCACAAAGAATTGCTTGCTTACATCCAGTGCTTTAAAATGGAAGAGATGGATTGCGATGAAGAAACGTGTTCAGAATTTTAACTCGTCATGAAAGCAAATTACACTTTACGAAAATAAACATGGTTATTACACAACTTCGGTGAGTAGAACAATAACCTAGATGTTTTACTTTTTTATGGCTAAGACTGGATGTGGACGCCATTTATTTCCAGTTGAACGTCACGCGCGAACATTCTGAGGGCCGAATATAAATAATCGGCCCTAGGGCCGAATATTAATAATGACCCCGCAATGGTGATAATGGCATGAACAAATGTACAAATGTGTTACTAAATATAGTAAGGTATGTATTATTTTGCTTGAACATGTATGTAATATATATGTATATATTTCCGTGCCTTCCTCTTTTTGCGTACAGTATTCGTAAAAGTATAGACGTTTATGTCGTTCATCTAATCGCGAAATGATATGGAAACGTCTTTTTATGATTTTTTGTCATAATACATGTTCATTTGCAAACACACATGACAGTCTTGTCGATTTGGTATGCAAATAAGGTTTGTTTTTGACATGCAATCAAACATGATTGAAATTCAGATGAATTTTATCAATGGTTTATCCATTGCCACACAATGGGGTCTGGTCAACTTAATGACATACTTCTTAATCAAGTGTATTAGGTGCTTAATTATATGGACATAATACGTTCTATTAGGTTTAGAGGAATTGTGAATGAGGCGGGAATGACGACTTTGTGTCGCTCGTTTCAATGGTTTTAAAACAAATAAGTATGTTGGTATAGCAAGAAACCGAAATATGATTTTTGGATGTTAAAGACTTGAGTTAGCTCTAGACCATGCATCAGCAGTGGGATGAGTTTGTTTTTGTAGTGGCCGGATGTATAAGAAGGGACGTACACTAGCATCGATACATATGGATACCATGTCGATAATTGTTGATATACTGACTATGTTACTGACCATTGAATCGCTTATTGTTTTCATGCTTAATGTTTTATCATGTATTATGTGACTTATAGGCCCGTTTGGCCAATTTGCAGGCCTTTTTGTAAGTGCATGTTGTTATTTCTATATATGTTTGCACATGTCACTTTAATAAAATATTCACTTACTTACTTATAGAACAACTGAACATCGCAGCGAAGTATAATCTAGACCACTCATATAATGGCCATATAATGACTTGGAAACATGCGGGTATAATTGTCATTCTGGGATGCACCAAATTGAGGAGGGTTGTTGTTTCAAAATGGCTTAAGATTCCGTCTGATGACAACTCCAAAAAGTCTAATGGCAGCACAAATACATTGTCAGCGCGGTGACGTTGTATGTCATAAATTATAAAGTTGGTTACGATTCTATATGGCTATAACTGAAACGCCATAACATTGTTTAACGTTTTTAAACATCAAATGCAGCATGTCCATGTTAAGTTCGAAATTTTATCGTTTCGTTACAAATGGGCCGATCGTTTTAACCAAAACGATCCAGTGTTCTCACATCGGATGCCAGTATGGAACATGAACTAAAACAGCTTCCATATTGCACCCTATGTTGCAGGTCTACTGTGTATTACACTGCAAAAATTACCCAGAATTGTTCATGGGACCAATCGATATTTACTATAATACAAAATATAATTTTGCATATGCGTTGTATTGATTAATTTTATTAAAGGTATTATAGTGTCACTGTGTGTTATATGTAAACAATGGCCTAAATATTTGCAAACGTCACAAGGGTTTATATAAGAGTTTAGGTTTAAAATTCGTGGGTGCATGTGAACTGTTAGTTTCAATTGTATATACATAGACAACATCTCGAGCAAAATGTGTTTGCCATAACTTTACTCATAATACTATTACATGTCGCTAAATGGCAATGAAGTATATATACATGTTTATCAGGATTAAAACATACATAATTAAAGTAAGTGGTTGCTAATGTCAAAATTTTATTTTCTACAGTTTCACCCACTCATGAATATGAGCGATACATTCTAAACAAAACAATTGCATATGGTGTAGCGAACAATAATTTGAATGGTGCGTAATAAAATAAATCCATAACGCGGATGCAACATTGTATGTAACAAAACGTCTTCGGTAAGTGTGGTATAAACACAACTGCAAAGACAAGTGGGTCATTTCCAACGTTGTGCATTAGGTTTTAACATGACGGAGTCTAAGACTGTTCGAATGAAAAGTATATCCTATTTCTTAACTCATTGATATGTTTGTGCAACATCATAAGTTTGAACGTTTTTTGTTGGGTTCACTTCATCAACTTGGAAACGGTAGGTAGACAAACATCCATTCAGTTAGACATTTAAATGACATCTTGAGAGTGGGATTGACTTTACTAGAGAGACAAGGTACGCATTACATTAGGTTTTACATATACAATAGGCAAACACGTTAAGGCCGTACTTTGAAAGTTCGTCTTACTTATGGGAATTCATGTTTTCCCGTAAATGAAGAAATTATTAGACTTTGTACATCGTTACTTCTTAAAGAATATCATGATTAAATATGTCTCAAATCAAATATGGTTCAAAGACCACTGAACAACCGAATTTGCCTTTGCATGTGGTTATTGCATTGTTCGCTTAACTAGATAGCTGTATAGCGACTTTGGAAAAACTTGTCTTTTATTTACCAATAATCCGCAGATAATACGTAAAGCAATTATGCCCCCTATTTACTTAGCATTAAGGTCTAGGTAAACGCCCTGAAGTTACATAACTGTCATCCTGCAATTAAGAATAACTATTCCCTTTGTATACCTATGGTTTGGTTCAGACATACGTGCACCGTCTATATCTCACTGTTACTACTACTAATTCCGTTATGTGTTTATCTTATACCAACTCTCATCACGATTTTACACATATTATGTCCAGTTTTGCATTTTCAAAACTTTCAGTTATTGTGTTTGTGCATCTACTGTATATTTCCATCTTTACTACACATGTATTTGAAAAAATGTTAATATATAATAAAAGTCCGCAAGTTGTAAGTAAAAGTAAACATGCAGATTTAATCATGTATGCAAACAGTACCGCTTCAAAGGTATTCAATTAAAAAAACAACGTCACTCTTGTCTTTGGAATAATTACAGCAGTTTATTACTAATGTACATAGCTCTGACCTGCAATCTTGCCGAAAGTGCCCTTTTTTGTTTTCGGAAAAGTAAGGCAAACAATAAAGAGCGCTAACAGACACTTGATTAAAATTAAGTTACCGCATGCTATCTATCTCATAGTTGGATGCAAATCTGGGAAAGTCATGTATAGTATATAGCTGTGTGTGCATGAAGTCATATATTCACAGTTTTTGTCCAAATGTGATACAATAATAATACAAGTATTATAAAAAATACTGTGTGTTCAAGATTAAAAAAATACAGGACTTACATAAATACATTGCGTTCTTCACGAACAATCAGTGCAATAAAACGCAAGCTCAGCAAAAACCTTTCAAAACTGCTGTCTAACCCATGTTTACGATACTGTTATTATATGAATATTCTTATTCATGTTAATACTTAGTTGTGTTGAAGTTGTTATCTATACGTTTGTTTCCTTTACACAGAAAAAAACATGATCAAAGTTCACTTTTCAATAATTCATCGCGCTTTTCATAGGCAAATTAATCTGACGACAACTCAGACAGACAAGAAGTCAGGAACTTCAATCAGTGTGATATAAGAGAATAACTAAAAGTTTACATAAACGAATACTTACTCGTTAATTTGTTTAATATAACACGAATAATTGTGTCAAGGTTCTTCGCGATGCCTTTCGTTTGTCAAACTGTAAATACTAATTTATATCCTGCTCCTGCTCAAATGAAACTAGATAATACAGTATCAGCTTCTAGCATCGCACTACTCCTCAGATGCAATCCCTATTGTCACGGAGTTCATTTGGACTTTGGAGACTCTGTGTGTTTTATTAGCAGAGTAACAATGACGACCTCAAGGCATACGAGGATTTTCACCAACGTGGCAACTAATATGGCGTCTTAATGAGGTCTAATTTTGTCTAATATACAAGTAAAAGTGAATCAATGAATATTCGTTGCCTAATAGCTACAATTAGTAAACAGGAACAAATAATTATTGCTTCCAACGCCCGCATAATACATAATGTCATGCGGGAGGCTTGTCAGATGATGTTTATTCTGGCAGAAATACTGCAGGGTCAATCATGACAAGCAAATCGTTGAAAGCAACGTTCTCGTTAGCGAGTTTATGAAATCAGATGCATACAGGCAATCGTTAGTGTGTTTTCTTCCGGCCACCCACTCATGCATACATACAATCACTTATTGTCTACTCGAAAATCGTGTTCATGAAATATTACAACTTGTTCATGTATGTGTTGAATGTTATTAATAAGCGTACTCTGCATATATTAGAAAGCGGACGTTTCCTCATGCGATTGCTTCCATTAAAGTAGCGTTCATAAAATAGTTACACGTGTTTTGCACTGGTGTAACATTGTTGTTGGCGAAAGAGATGTATTGTTATGTTCGACTATTATCTAGAATCACAAATCATTAGTTGTAATGATGCTGTTAATTGTATATACTTGTTTATAACTTTGAAAAAAACAACAACACTGTACTAGTCGATAATCTTTTATGACACGGACCACGGTTTATATATACAGAAAAAACACCACATTTGTCGCTACACAGCTCTAAAAATTATACCGAAACCGACATATTTACTAGTATGTACCGGTGTGCAATAACACAACAGGTTTATGTGAGCTTTACTTTTAAAAATATCAGTTAAGACAACGCGAATGATACCGTTCGTTAAGCAAAATATTGCATATAAACCGTTTTTATTAAATCGTATATATTTGTTTGTGTATTGTTTTTTTTTTCGGATTAAGAAATCATTTTTAGTCAGCAATTTTTATCGCAATTGATTCTTTCTTCCATAAATGTTATGCATTCTCCATTTTGTATTCAAAGTATTTTAGGATGCTGTATTAAATGAAGATATTTGTGATATTTATAGTATTTCTTACACATGTTTAATAGTGTATTATTAGGAACTTATAATTAATACTGATATCTGTGATATTTAAAGTATCAACATAGTCTGAGATATATTTGCATAGCTTTTGACGATGCTGTTTCAGCATCGTCTAAGTTATGATACCATGCAAAAAATCTTCACAATGGCAACCTATGTAAAAGACCGAGTTAGTCCGATTGAGATAATGCTCGGTTCGAGAAATACCGAAATCCCCGTAATTACCGAAATTATATATTTTAGTGTTTCACTATCACACTTGGATTAAAACAATGTTTCATAAGTGATTTGATTGTATTTTGCAATATTTCATATTAATTTCCGCAATATTTTGATAAATAATCAATATTGAGGGGGATTTCGGAAGATTTCTGGGGGTTTCGGGGGATTTTTAATTACGGGGATTTCGGTATTTCTACACACCCCTCTAGGTCATACAACAATGGCGGCGCCCATGAATGTTCACACTCGTGTCAAAACTTTCTTACAGCATACATCGGCTTGTTTGGCTATTTAGAAACTGTCATTTAGGATATATGAGTTATTTATTAACTAATCTAAAGTCAACAATGGATTGAATTCGAAGGATACATGCGATGTAAATGCAGGACTTCATGGATCTTAAGACTTGACAGCTTGACTGGTATTTTTAGTTATCAATTTAGGTCACAATTTACTTTGGAAATTGTATTCGAGCATTTTGCGACTTATTGAATGACTATGGTACCCTATATCAACATATACATGGGATTTGCAGATCACCAAGATGTCCTGAAAACATTGATTACTAAGTGAGTAAGTCTTTACTCATATAACGCGTTTGTATGTGTATAGCAGATTTTAGTGAGTAACGGATAAGTTAAAAGTTGTTTGCAAAATACTTTTATTTATGTAAAGATTTAAAGTGAAGACAAAATGCCTATCATTGTTCAGGCGATTAATGTTTTAGTTGACGTGTATCAATGTTTAATTTACAATTGTTTCTTTTTTCGAAAACAAAACAAGGTAACGTTATGTACCCACCATTTTTGTGACGAAAGGAAATGTTAAGACGTATGATTTTGTTTGGAAAACATTATGTTCATTCAGTGATCCAGCTAGGATTTGAAAAGGACAGGGGGGGGGGCTTTTTTGTCAAAAGGGCACTTTGGACTCGCAGTATTTTGTCAAAAGGGCACTTTTCAGCGTGCGGGCGTTTCCGGAATGCTTCCACTTGCATGTTTATTTATATGTTATTAATAAATGTGAGATTTTTATTATTCCCATTGTTATTTAAAAATTCAAATATAATGTCTACATTGAGTAAATACATTAATTACAATGTATTTTCATAAGATATTTATTAATAATCATATGTAAAACAATAAAAATACAATTTTTTTTTAAGGACAGGGGGGGGGACCTAGGAATGGCAGGGCGGAGGTTCGGGAGGGCAGGGCGGGGCGTCCTTCAATTTAGGCCTTGCTTGAGCACTGTCATTGATGTAATATTGTAGTATCCTTTCATACAGTAAGAATGCTCGGAAACCAAATTGATGCGTACCACATAAAATAAGCATGAGAGCTGCAACTCGTGATTAAGTGAATAACGGACATTTGGCGACACATATTCGGGAATGTGGGGATTGTCTCAAACCAAATGAATACTCGATTAAAGTTGTCCAATACACATGTGGGTTGGCGCGTGGCTATGATATTTATTAGTAAAAACATCATTTTGGATGAAAAATAATAGAATTATAACGAACAATCGATTTCTCTGTAAACATAGTTTTCACTATCAAATCTCTATATATAACAAGGTATTCAACTCAAAACGACCCGAATATAGGGTGCATATATTTGACCAGCCATTTCTTCTACAATTGTACAGCAATTTCCATGAACTCGGTCTTATTAAACGCATAAATGAAGTTCCTTTTCTGGAAACGAACATATCTTGCAATATGTTTTACAAATGCTGGGTAAAGCTCCACGAAATTACAAAACAACATGTAATCCGATAAAATCCTAAGCGATCCGGTAATTGCTGAATCAGTTTACCCGGAAATTTGCGCTGTAATCAAAACATATTTGTCGGAATTTTAAAACCGCTGGCATGTTTCAATAGGAAAGACATTTGTCAATCGAGGTTTAAAGGTTTAATTACTGAATGCATGGTGTTAACGTTGAAATGAGACTCGAAGTCCTTAGCTATCCGTTAAACACAAATCGACTGTATAAATTATCATTTTTAAGTCAAATGAACTGTGTCACAGTAAAAGAGACATTAAGGCGATTGTGGCCAGTTTGGATCCAGACCAGCCTCAGTTGCTTAAAAGCTGTTTGTTTAAAAGCGATTTTCTGACAATAACAAATAGTTTAATTGGATACTGATAAGACTGCCCTTTCCCTGTGACCTGGCTCAAATAATAGTATTGTCATTAATCAAATGATTTTATTTCGAACATTAATCAAGTGTTTTTAAGCTCCACTGGCCAGAGGCCAGCGGGGTTTATGTCATTGTCCTGTGTCCGTCGTGCGTGCGTCTGTGCGTTAACTTTTTTTAAACATCTTCTTCTCCTAAACAACAAATCCAATTCTTATAAAACTTCTCACAAATGTTCCTTGGGTGAACCTCTTTCAAATTTGATCAAATTATGCCCCTCGGATCAAATATGACCCCGCCCCGGGGGTCAATAAATTGAACATATGTTTATATACAGCCTTTTTTGTGCATACTTTTAAAATCTTCTCTTACATAACCATTGGGCCTAGTTCTACTACATTTGGTATGTAGTACATACACAATTATTATGATGTAGATCAACTTAAATTGATTTTGGTAAATATCCATTCTCTTTAAAAGCCTCATCACACCAGTACTGTCAGTGCTTTGATTAATGTATTTATTCAAACGATATGGTCATTTTTGTTGTTGCAATTTAGTTTAATAGTTTATGTAAGTGCCACTCTATGCCATGCCACGTGCACAAAGGACCACAATGGAAATATTGGTTTATAGATTTGTGTGTTATCCTTGGTGTTGGTTTGTATGTCATGGTATATTTATCTTCATGTATCTGATATTTTGTATATATTGTACATGTTGTAAATGCCCATGTATGCATTCCTTGTCGAAATAAATCTATCGATGCATCTATCTAAAACTAGATTGTTCATGTATATTCGAATTTCCATCCATTTGTTTTTAAAATAATTACATTAAAGTTTAAATAAAAAAGTTTGATTTTAAAACTTTAAATTCATTACGCTTGTTACGATATAAGATTATTATATTTATGCATATGTCTTTATTTCTATTTCTAAGTTATATTGAATTAAACATGTACAACGTTGTATATGATAATGACAACCGTGAGTGCTAATCACATTTTATATCACATATGTAACCGGCACCTTAATGTTAAACGGGAATAAACACACCAATCAATAAAGATATTTGTAACCGGAATGGAACTGCCGGAGCTAAATCTGTGTGCTTCCACATTTCTAAGACCGCCAAAATTATCATACGTAGCCCAATTAATTTATGTTACAACATCTGTGGCTGGTATAGAAATTTAAGAAACACTTATTAATCGTGGGGTCACCTACTCGGTAAAGCATATGTGAAATAAATTGGAGGGTTAATAATACATGCCATTTCCAAATAAACTGGATAACGCCTGGACACATACATTCTGAACGATAACATGACAAAGATTCTAGTTGAGCAATTATATTATCACCGCAGCAGTATGTCTTGTATGCCCCATTTGTGCAATACATTGCCCATGGTTGAATAACCTACGTAGTTATATGATGTTAACTTAAATATTTGTTGACATGTTGCGTGCTTCATTTCAATTAATGCGGTTCAAACTATTTCTACAATCAACATGCACACAAGGTTACCAAATACGACCATACTACACTACACACACAGCAAGAGAACAACTACATCTCATTAGCAACAGGCAAATAAAAAATGGTTATAATTAACCGTATTATCAGTTTTGTTGGTGTAAGAAGTGATGAAGCAACAAATTAACATAAATTAACATTTGTATCACCTGTTCAAAAAAGCGTTGCAAATTGTATGTACGATGGTACAATGTTCCGACAAAAAAACACATACTAGCATATTCAAACGATTAAATACACATAAATATACTTATGGTGACACAGATAAGGCTTAACTTCAGTTTAAAATTGTATTAAATGTGAAAATACCAGCATAACATATACGTCTCGCAAACATTTCAAAATCACTTTGATATTCATAGTAATCGAGCAACATTTGTGTTCAAGTACACATTCGTGCAACTAAGTGTTGACTTTGAAATAAACATAACAACAAACTAGCATACACCCTGTGATCAATTTACATTCAATTTATGTTCAGAGGTTCTTTGGTGAAAGTGTTTGTTAATGGATAATAATGCCTTTCAGAAACATATGCATGTTAGACATGATACACATCAATTAGTCGAAGTAGAAATAAACTTCATTTATCGCCAATATAAACAACCCTCCGTTGCTAACTTATTAATGAAGCTCTAACAGTGTAATGCCTTTGTCAGTTATGAACGGAGCTGACACAAATCACTATTTGTTTATACTTAACATGACCGTAGGCAGTCAGTTTAGTTCAGATCACTATAGTACAGAGACATTTGACTTGTTTATACGTAACATGACCGAAGTCAGTTAGTTTATTTAGATCAGATAAAAATGAACTCACATACACTGCAACGATAACTGTCTTTAAAAAACACTCGCCTTTGACAATAAAAGTGTTGGCGTATGTGTTAGACAGGAAGTAATGGAACTCAGGATCAGCATTATCCTAGGCATTTATCATCTAACGGAGCATTCAGGTTCACGGCGTTGATACAGCAATCAAGCAAAGATACATTTTACCTACTGGAAAACGTGTTTCGTAGATTTCCAGAGATGGTAATGTTTAGTGCGAATATTTCAAGTTAGAGTGCTAAGAAATATTTCAAGAGGAAGTTAACACAGCGGCAAACTATATTTTACAACGAAACTCTCTGTGTGGATATATGTTATCATCGCTAGCAAAAATGCACAATGGCTTTTTCTCAAACAGTTTTAACATCGATCGAGGGGTAAGACAAGGATGTCCACTTTCATCCTCGCTATTTATTATATGCATCGATTATCGAGTATCTATCATACTATATCCAATAAAAAAAAAACATATAAAGGGAATATTGCTAGAACCTTACGAAGAAATTAAACAGTCCCTATTTGCTTACGATGCGAATTATTTTTTAAATGACAGTAGTGACTCATTCAATAATCTTATAGAATCGCTAACCCTTTTTTGTATGGCATTGGATCTAAAACTATACCAAAGTAAATGCACTGTGCTACGAGTAGGTAATTTTAAACAAAGTAATATTCATCTGAAAAAAGAAATGACATTAAACTTGACATCAGTTGAAGCAACAATGTTAGGCATAACCTTTACAAGCGATGAAAAAATATAAACACACATATTGCCTAAATTACAAAAATTAGAAAATTGTTAAGAATCATGGCAGCATCGTAAACCTACACTAATCGGAAAGAAACGTGTTGAAAACGTTTGCACTCCCTACATTAATTTATACACTAAAAGTTCTCCCAAGCCCACCAAATGATATTATTGAAGATATAAAATCAGATATATTTAATTTCATATGGGACGTTAATCCGGATTAAATTAAGCCAAATCAATTAATTCAATCAGTAGAATATGGAGGTATCAGACTAACGGACATAAATTCATTATTGAATGCAATTAAATGCAGTTGGGTTAAAAGATATTTAGATAATACCAATACGAGCAAATGGAAATTATTCTACCAGAAAATAGTAAAAACATATCGTGACGCCTTACTTTTTAAATGTAATATCGACACTAATATCTTAGATGAAATTTCAACCAAAAACTTATTTCTATCGATGTTCTATCGGCATGGTGTAAAGTTACTCATAATTTTGAAACCTACAATCGTTTTAAAGACAAAACTGCTAACAATAACACGTTTTTCTATTAAAATAGGTTTGAACGAAACATAACATATGTAGATCAATTGTACGATTACAGAATAAACGAATTGTATTCTTTTGATAACTTATGCTACACATTCGGAATACCCACAAGTAAGTGTCTGATGTACTACACATTCATCAAAAGTTCACCCATACATATTAAAGCTGTTACCAAAACAAATAACACACCATGTACTAAAAGAACAGTCGTAGAAAGTATACATGTAATTGCAAAACAAACCAAAACGAATACAATATTTACACCCTTCAAATTAAAAACCCTTCCGAAATCTCTAAAGCTCAAACTAAATAGCAAAACCTTCTTGGATAAATAAAGAAAACGAATTTAATTGGAAACAAATTTTCGTCATGCCATATAAATCAACCACTGCAATAAGAAATTTTCAATATAAATACATCCAGAGAATCATAGCTACAAATCAATATAGTGTTACGTGCAACATATCCCACACAAATGTGTGTTATATGTGTAGTGGACATACTGAAACGATAGAACACCTTTTCTGGGAGTGAAACATATTCAATCTCTATGAATTCAATTGACAACCTTTTCTAGAGAAACAACTAAATGTTAAACTATTTCTCTTAGACATCGGTTTAGGGGTAAATACCTTCAAAATACAAGAGGTTAATAACGCTGTGAATTACATAATTATATCAATGACATATTTTATATTCAGAATGAAATACAGAAAACAAAAATCTACAATGAATTGTTTTATCAATTATTTAAAACTGAATATTCAAATTAAAACAGAAATAGTCCTTAACAATGATACACTTCATATATTTGAACAAAAATGGAAACACATTAAACTTTCATAAGCAATTCCAGTATGTTTTCTACCCACTTTATGCAACTTATCCTTATTCATAATTATTCTGTTGTTTTTCTTTCTTAAAACAAAATACATTTTGCATTTACATTAACTTGTTTTAATCAAACGGAAACCACGAGGTCAAAACAGTATATATTAGCATATATTGTATATCATGTTTGAACATTATTGCTGATACAAGGTATCACTTTGTTGTATGATCATATACATGTATACATTGTATGTCTTATATTGAATAAAAAAAAAACACAAGTTGTGGACTAGGTTACAACACAAAATAATACTAGAACACTATAATGATATGTTATATTTACTGGGTTTGTCTTGTTAAAGTATGATTTTACTAGCTTTATGCCCAATGTTTGTCATAACTGTACGTGTTATTATTATATGTTTTCACAACAAAAATACGAACATTGTTATACAAGAAAAACGCAAATGACTTCTCAAGCAATACATTGCCTCATTTACATGTAAAGGTAAATAGCGTTCGTACAGGCCTTATACAATATATATTCATGTTTATGAATACAGACATCTCAACCAGCTAAACTCATCAAACATATTCATAAATAGGTCCATGTATTTAATATTATTCTAGATATCAATAGGAACAATCATGATTTGTGTTCTCCAACTTTGCAACAAAACTTTTAAATATAAAGTAAAACAATTGTTAAAAGTGTTTACTCCCTAAATGCCTTCCCGAAAACATACCCATTTTGCGCAAGCATGCGCCATCATTTTGGCATTTATATTCCCTGCTGAATAGTTTTACCACAAATCAGCCTGATTAAATCTGATCTTAGGCATACTCCTAAAACAAAACAGCTTTTAATATGATATATTGTTATAAAACAGGCACGCATGTGTATCTTAATAATATGCAATTTTATATTGATTATTTGTGGGCGATTGTGAAGCACAATATAGGTCGACTTTTTGACTGTATCAATACGAATTGTTCTGTCTTTATACACGTATTTTGAGCCTTAAAAAACTCATGTTTCCAATACCAGACGAGACGTTTATTGACGGGATACTGTGCAGCCAAATTCAACATTGAATACATTAATGGCAAGATTATGACTACAAAATGTGAACCGACCGGCCAGGAAATACCAGAGACGGTTAACGTTGAAAACCTGTGCTCGTTTGCTATTGTCGGAACACAACGAATATCGAGCCTCATTCATGTGTCTGGTTTCAGATTAAAATCAAACCATATGCAAACACAACAAAAAACTCAACATTTTTCTTAGCACATGCCATTTAAATAAAACCGGTCAGCACTGACTTAAGACGCCTGGTAGAATGATCTTTACACAACATAATCGTATGTTTAAGATTCTCTTGCAAGACTGACCACTCATTGTATTACTGTAAAACAGTCACGTTTTGGGTAGGACAAAAATTTCACGCTAGACTATCGAAACGCGTAAAATAAAAACAAATTTGATCGCATAAACATACATATAAAAATGTCGCCGTTTGATCTTTGTCCGTCAAGCGACCTGGAGGCCCTGGCATCGATACACACGATGGAAGAGTTATTTCAAGCTCTATCAAAACATAGTATACTGGTTCTACCCATGAACGGGAATTGAGACCGTTTCTGTAATGCATTTTTTTGTAAAAATCGAGCCACACGAATTTAGACCAAACTTTTCGAATCATCAGTGTAGAATGTTTAATAACATAAACCGTGCATCATACACTTTTACGTTGAGATATGCAAGCATCTTCATGTACACACTTTATACGAGTTTTTCGAAATAGTACGCATAGCTGCATATGCCTAGCTGATTTTTTAACTTTGAAACTTGTTCAAGCAAGATTTCGGATGATACATGTCAACAAACATATCAAAGCAAGCAAGTACGGACAATGTTGTTATTTGTGGCATATCATTAACACACATTGTACAAGCATGATAGATAAGGACAATTTTATGAATATATTGAATAACGATTACTATTGGATGACGGGCATTAATCTGCGTTCATGGAATTCTTATTTGAATCAACTGACACATTTGATATAAGAAGCCATCGACTGTATTTTGGTATATGCGCATATGTGTACGTTGGTATTGTATCATCTACAGAATACGTTATCACGAAGCTTTCAAACTCGGTACATTTATCGCTTAGTGAAAGTAACAATACACCTTAGGAGCAAGCTTAACACATTGTATCTGGCGAACGTAACACATCCACAACTAAAATCAATGAGCTAGTGAGTCTGCCTTTACCTTGACATAAGTTTTAGTTTGAAAATTTTGGAATATTGAAAATCAAGAACGATAATTATGACGATAATTATGATAACAATGTGTGCTACCAGTTTTAAGTGTGTGCGTGTTTGGTGTTAAAGTCACATTACAAATTGCCATACAATGTATGAGATTAAATACCTTATACAAAAGCTGCTGGTCTGTTGGATATACATACTTTAGGGAATGCTTTACTTTGAAACGAGAGAAACGATTCTGGATATGTCATGAATAAGATGTTCAGCAGTCTGATATTTCAGCAGTGACATGTTCAATTTAGGTTTGAATTGTACAGTTATATATTTTCGAATATTTAAACACACAAAATATGACGATCTTAATGCTACAACTGTATAATGTTATGTCTCTCAAGTTTAATAAATACCAGATGTAGTTGATAATTGTGTTGTTGAAACTCAATAGTGGCTCAGGAAGGTACGGTTCTTGTGTTGTAGTGTGATTATATCCATTGATCAGGTAAAGTGATGCAATGAGGTAAATGGGTTTGTACACTAACATATTGAATGAACAAATATATACCAGTATGTTAAAATGGAACTGCAGTAAAAGTAAAAAAGTGAAGCATTTTTTTTTTTTGAAGAAAATTTGTTTACACACACATACATGAATATTATCAAAAGACGTCCAAGATACAGTAAGTAGCACACAATGATATTCCTAAAGTTTGAAAGCGCAAGATTCTAATTCGGTGTAAACGATTTTGGAAAGGCCTATATATCAAACCCTGTGATAGTCAAATTTCAATCCTGAATTAATGAAATGGTTTCATATATAGTATAAGGACGGAGTATCGGCAGTAATGTTATATGCGTTGTCTTCAGATTCTTTTCCAGACAACGTGGTTGCAGACACATGTATCCGCTTTGTTGCTACATTTCCAAATTGTTTCCCGATAACGTTCGCGATGCTCAAACACTGTCAACGCTATCTATCACGACGGCAGCACGACGGTGATTGTCCACGCTGACAAAACATTGTCCACGTTGGGACTGTGCTTTAGGCAGATATCGCGCTAGACGTAGAGTACCTTGCGATAAAATAGTGGGTAAAACACTATGAGCGATTCTTACAATGAATGGGCTCACATTTGATTGTATATATAAATTACCATAAAAAGTTTAGGTCGTCTTTGCACGGCTTGTAAATTACAATTTAGATGTATTTTCAAATTCACCACACTACTCAAGATTGAAAGTGAATTCCGACAAAACGTGAGTAGTTTGGATAGTCAAAACAATTTGTCCTCGAAATCTTTAAAACATGATCTGGACATTTAATTGGAGCCGACACATTTTGCGTATGCTATTATTTACATTTCAAATTGATATTTAAAAGCATATATAACTAAAATATATTGACGCAGAAAACGACAAATTAAAAACTAGTCTTTATTGTTTTAACGCGCATTGTGAGTATTCAAAGTGGTTTAGTATTAGCTTACCGGCGTTTAGTCATCCACGTGTTTCTTTGCACAATCGACCATACTATCTTTTAATATAGATAAATGAACTATGATTTAATTGTGTATGGATTGGTAAACCACGAATAAACGAAACTAGTTAACTTAAATAAAATACAGAAGGCTTCAACATCAATTATTATGTAACCTAAACCTATCAATCGGTAACACAAGTGTTTGTTTTAATATTGGTTTGAAAAAGGTTCATATTATTGCTGACTTCATGCACAAGGCTGACTTTCATGCATTGAAAAGTTTCGTTTTATGAACGCAGTTGAAAAACGTATGGCGCTCAGAAGAACATATAGTATCTGACATTTTAAGATTTTTATCCAACTAACTTACGGCCCATCATCGTTATGTCCCACCAAATTAATCCGTTGGTCGTCGTCGGATTTGCCGCACCTATTTTATTCAAAATGGAAAAAAAATTTACCGCTCGCGCTCATTTTTTTTCTTCTGTAACCATAGCTCTTTTTTTTTCAATTTGTGAAAGAAAAAAAAACGCGATCTATAAGAAACGATTTTGACGCTGAACACGAATGACAAATAAAGTGTTTCGTAACCTTTTTAATCGATAACTGCAGGCGCTAAAAAGTTCGATTGAGACGACCAGAAAAAATGGCTTCCTGCGCGAGCAGTACATGTTTCGCTGTCGTGACCGTTTTTTAGGTGAAAAGTTGCTGCAGCCAACCCTTAAAAATATAAACAAATCTTCTACGTTCTATGACTTATATGAATGTGTTTGTTTACGTTCGAACATGCATCTATCAGCAGATATCGTTAAATCAAGTTCAATTTCCAACAACATTGGTAAACATGACGTTAGTTTTTTTTAAATACTTTTTTCTTCATTAAATGGGCATATGGACGGTATTTCCCCATATGAAAGAAAATTTTTCCTATAACATAATTTTAAGTGAACAAAACATAAACATAAAATCATTAAATGATGGTTCTAAAAGTTTCACAGGAACAACGTTTTAAAAATTTTAAAATACATGGTTGACGTAACTTTTTAACAGCTAGGTCCGTGTATTTCAGAAACATCAAATACGTTCTTTGTAATGTATACATTTATTTCAGAAAAATACAATACCGTACTAGCCATCGATAGGCCCCTATTAAAATAAGGTAGCGACGATGGATTATATGCATACCCTTTGTCCGACTGTCTGTCATTATCATTTTGATGATTGTCCCTCTTCAAGTGCTATTGCAACATGGTATACCTTTTCACAGCTTGCACCATGGTATACCTTTTCACAGCTTTCACTTTTTAAAACTTCAAACACATATTAGCAGCAGTAGATAAACATGTGCCCCTCACTTCAATTATATGGTTTACATGTATATTTCGTGGTCAAAGGTCATATGCAACTTATTCCTAAAAATATGAAGTCGATATACATTCTTTGTATAAGAATTGATTTGAATGTAAAATAAAGCTGTTTAAACCTGAATCTCTTAATTATGCAATATTTTTCTATCGAAATGTGATTCTTTTTAATTCTTCGCTCTTCGCTCGAACGAGAATTTTCTTGTTTTTAAAAAAAATAAAATAATTACGCTCGGCTATTTAACTTTTTTTCAAAAACATCCTTAAACCAACAAATCAATGTGGAAAGGCCTAAATAAAAATGGTACATAACCTATGTATGACATAATTACCCAAACTGAGTGTTATACAGTTCGGATTGATAGATTTTCAAATATGTATAACTTAAATGAAACAAAAGAATGGCGACGTATTTTTGATATGCAATTTCAAATTACACGGGATACGAACAGGAGGTCCAATACAGACATAAACACAAATTCATCGGTACAAACGATTTCAAATCGCTATGCAACCTCAGTTAACTGTACCTTCTGTGAAATTGAATTTGAAGATATTCAACTTTTGTGTTTAAAATGCAATTATTAGCAGCATTGTTATATGGCTGTAATTATGATTCGAATTTTTTAAATATCCATCTTGTATAGAAGGACATTTGAAATACAATGACTTCTGAAACCCAATATATATGTTAATTAAAACATATTGTCGTAAATTGAACAAAACTAGACCCAGTCTTAAAGTATCATATTCGTACCTGTTCTTACATGCCATGTAATCATGAAATGAGCTGTTTTAATTATTTGCGGTGAAGTAAAGAATGAAAACTAGTGTGTCCTCTTTTCAGTAGTTGTAATAACATACATAAGAAGTCATGTAATTTCAAAAGTATATTTTGTTAACAAATAGTCTCTATATTGTAAAGTATAAACTATGGACGGTAAAATGTATTAAACATGTTGTAATATGCCTGCATTGCTTTTCCCGCCAACATTGATTTTTGTGACGTCATCGCTCTTACACTATTTAAATGTACTTGCAAAGGTCATTCTGTTTAAAGCGTTCAATTCGTTTTGTGTTTTCTTTCTGATAGGCGTTTCTTGTTTGATTTATTGTTTTAGCAGTCACATAACAAACCAAGCTATGTAATATGAACTTTTTACACCCATTATTGTTAACTACGTACGGTATGAATTGGGATGCTCTCGACCCAACACACGTATTGACGAGATAAACAATATGTAATAAACGAAACAAAACACACAAAAAAAAACAAAATTATTTTTTACATCAGCCCGATTGCGAGGTTAATATTTGCTCGATATCGGACGTGCCGCATGGATCGATGTTGGGCGGATAACTACATAATGGCATGTTGCATTCATTCTACCGCAATGTGTATGTTCATCAAAATCGCCTTCTTCTCATTCGTTTAAATCAATTTATTTTCAATATCAATGAGCTAAATATGTATTTGCAGCTGTAATACTTTAATTTTATACCCATTATTAGATGTGCATGTGTTGTTTCTCTTGATATGTTTAATCTTAAAAACAACATCAATGTGTTTTTGTTGTATGTTCTTATACACCGATCACTACAAACATAAAAACATTATGCATTGCGTTGAAAGACACATTATGAAGGTATGTATGTGTTAAATATGAATAAGCAGCACTTGTCTTGGCAATACTTCCCGCTGCTGGTGGTGTATCGGCAAGTGTTGGCTCTATCTCGCTGTGATATGAAATCAGTACAAATATGTTTAACGATTACAGAACAGTATTGTGTTATGTTCCATTAAAATAGTGTTCGTGCTTTAAAATCACACATTGGTCAAAACAATGTTTTCACTAAATTTAGTTATGTGCCACTGTAGCAGTGCTTTGGTCTGTAGGTTATGTTAAAACGGAACACATCTGCCGTCTTTGTGCAGAAATATAAAACAAAGTATAATGTATGGAAAAAAGCAAAAGTTTTCTTACATAAATAACATACAGAAATTTAACTATCGATATTTATTTCACGCGTTCATTTCAGCAGAAAGAAAACAACATTGCGTTATACATGTTTGCTTGTTCAATGCCATTAAAGCGCTGACTATCATCCAGCATTGTTAATCATTAAAAGGACTAATGCTATGACTCGAGTATTAAGTATAACTTGCTTTTGTCGCGTGCGTAATCATGTTGTCTACAGTTGCTTTGGCATGATGATAACAGGCAAACAAACATTTAACTAAGCAAAATAAGAACTTCTGGGGACAAGTGGCTTATCTATTAATTCGTAATGCACACTATTTACAAAGCATCATAGCTGTTTTCGATGAAGCAGGAATTTCCCGTTGTCGCCTTTAAATCCCAATTATGTAGAAAAGGGTACTTTATGTTATTGATTTGTGAGTTATGACATGCGAACGTCTCTTCAAAATGCATAAGCTAGCTTGGATTGCGCTTTTAACTCGTAAAAAAAGCACAAAAGCACAGGACTTAAACAACACGGGGTATCATAATAAGTTCCATCAGTTTTTTGGTAAAATGCAGACGTTTAAGATAAACCGTGCTTTTCTCAACCACATTACGATATCATTACCATATAATACGGCGTATATTTTGAGTTCTGCGTTAAGTTTAATGAATTCGAAACGTGTTGATTGACAAACATAACTTGCATTACCTAATGAAAGGTTTTACAGGCGTAATGCAAATACTGACAAATTACACAGCGAAAAACTAACATCCGCGTGCCTAAATAAATGTCAAGAGTGTAGATGTGTTGTTATGTTATGTAACACGGCTTGTAGAATGAAAGGGTTGTATAATACTTAAGTATTAACGCTCATGATTCAAGGTCCGACAGACATACTGTCACGAACTAAATGAACTGGAAAAGTTTGTGTCATCAACTGTGTCAGAATGCATTCAGCATGTTAATACCGTATTGACTGCATTTAAAAGCTTGTGTTAAGTGTTACTTGTATTAATTCGTTAAATGGATCTTTAGCATGTTGTATCGTATCTAATTGTTGAGCACAGTACGTGCCGTGTACTGATAAAATGATAGGTATATTACGGGACAATATTTCAATACACATCGAATATGATCATATCGAGACTGCAGTTGCATCAAGAGGAGATACATTGCTTGGATACAATAAGGTCCTATAATGAAGACAAGTCAAACTCGCCTACTATTTGACACTTCTTTACTAGCCGTTAACATATTGCAAGGAAACAGCACTTCTTGTAAACTAAGCGTTTACGTTCATCTTGTGTAAAAAAAGACAACATGAATATAAAATATCATTAAAACTAGGCTCAATGTCTATGGGAGTCTATTAACACATATACAGACAGCTTAGCCCCTTTTACATGTTTATGCAGACATGTCTGGCATTTCAACACTTTGCACACAATTTTGGTCCGCCATATACAATTAAAGGAGAAATGGCTTTATAAATTTGCTTGTTTATTGTAAAAGTTATAATTGAATATGTAATGAGAAAATCTTGTACTTAAAAATCAGTTTGATTTGTGCTGGTATGGTGAGGCAAGGCTTCTCCCTGTTTGCAAACATTCAAAGTCTGAAGGAAGTATACCAATTTTTGGTATGTGAATTATAACATATTAACTTTGTATTAAACATAATTACGTTTAGTTTATGACAGGAAAAGACGATGATTCTTAATGACAAAGAATGCATCACAATCATACTTAATCTAATGAATACTTCGAAGATGCCAATAATATCCATGTAAGGAGCAGTACAAACAAATGAAGCATTGATTCAACTTAAAGGTTTTCTTTTCCACGTTGGTTATCTAACCAATAATTGAAGTTCATTCGCATACTGCGAACCATTTTGATACGAATGTAAACAAACTAGGCAATACTCTTTAAATGTAATGAAATATTGTCGGGCATAACGCATGCGTGAATATTGACAAGTTTTGCTTTAAATAAGGCTTGATGCATAACATCGTTTACAACATCGGTTTCTCATTGGCAGCAAGGTTATATTTTCTAGAATTCTGGTCAAAATAATATCGAGAAACCATTCACATCTTGTTTAAGAAACGATTATATTATATATCATATACAGAAATTTGAATACTAGATCAGAAACAGTATGATGTATTCAGATTCAAACGCTATACCTTCATGATGTGTAATGTACCTGCAAGATGAAGAAGTTGGATTCATATTACATCCAGTAAATACAGTATAGAATAGATGCAAAAACATTCGAGAAATACAATTTTAGAATGAGATGTTTTATTATATATGGATTGCACACATTGAAGACAGTTTGTCACAGCAGCCACTCAATAGAGACAGCGTAAAACACGCAACACATGCATGCTCAATCAGTCAGACCAATGCATGCTCAATCAGTCAGACAAATGCATGCTCAATCAGTCAGACAAATGCATTATCAATCATTCAGACAAATGCATGCTCAATCAGTCAGACAAATGCATTATCAATCAGTCAGACAAATGCATGCTCCATCAGTCAGACAAATGCATGCTCAAACAGTCAGACAAATGCATGCTCAATCAGTCAGACAAATGCATGCTCAATCCGTCGGAAAAATGCATGTTCAATCAGTTAGACAAATGCACGCTCAATCAGTAAGACAAATGGATGCTCAAACAGTCAGAACAGCAGGACGACAATAATTCAGTATATGTCAAGTTTTTACTTCTATTTGATTTGCGGAAAGTGTATGTATAGCTTGAACATTGTTTAAAAGTTGAGTAATTGATTACAGATTATCTAATACGAGGACAATTAATTGTAGAACAAATGTATTGCAGTGAGAGAAGTCGAATAATTTATAATATTTAAATGGATTTATCGCTTAAAGGTCGAGACACAATTCGAAATCAAACTAGACTTTGTGTATTTTAACTTTTAGAATTAAAAAAATACATAATTCGTGAATGAATGTCATGTGTTGTGAAGTATAAGATTTTATACTTTCAACGACCATGTTTTGAAATAAGTTTAGTATCATTATTGTGATTTAAAATTTGTGTTGGTGCGAACCTAAATTGACCCGATTCAGAAAGGCCTTTGGCTTCTTTCAATAAATATTAAAATGAAGCCTCTTCGTATTACATATTGGAATAAGATATAATAAAATAAAATTGCATTGCCAATATGATAGGCTTAACGCCTTTAGCTTAACTGGTTGCCTATTATGTGTGCTTAAATAAATTGTGTATCCGTTTAAGATTTGTGGGCGAGATGATACGTACGTATTTTCGGTGAGCAACTATAACTCGTTACTTGTACTCATACGCCACAATCGGTCTGTATTTTGAAAAAAAAAATGTCAAGTTTACCTAATTGTATTGTATAGTTTGCATAAACATTTCATTAGCATGTATCTTAATTATTATGCCATTCAATGCCGATATAACGGATGTTTGTGTATGCTCTATACCGATTACACGGAGCTTAATTACGCTGCGAACTAGAACTCTGCTGTAATGTATCTCCAATGAAAGATGTACGAAGTAAACTTATTTTGACTGTATATTTAGAAAAAAGTAATTTTCTATAATTAAACGGAAAATGAATACTACGTGTAATCGGAATTATCAATGTGGAGAGAACAACTTAAGGGGTTTTTGTTATTAATCTGTTCATAGTTTTATAATTTGGCGAAACCACCAATCTTGTAGTTACATTAATACACATTGCCAAGTCAACATACATAAAAGAGTAAAAAGGCAGCTTGTCAAATAATGGTCTGTAAAAATTCAGTATAACCTGCAGAACTCTCAATTGATGAACATAGAAGTTTACTTTATAAATACAGAGAATGTATAATAATATAAATATAAAAAAGGTTTTAAACTAGCCTCTGAAGGCTGAAAATATAACAACATCGATGATGTGTAAGAGGATACACGCTAATGCACACAGCATCGAACGATTAGTGTGTGTGTTTACGATGGATTTTGAATGTAAATAACAGTGTTGTGAAATAAAACTGGAATGAAACTGGTGAGACTGCATTTTCGATTTCGTTAAAATGTCGAATGTACTCAGTAACGCGATGTTTTGTTGAACAATTGACGGATTAAATTTAAGAAAAGTATAAGTGAATTGTTCTTTAACTGTTGGAAGATATTCGATGTTGAGTTAAACGGGTAATTTCTTTGATGAATAAGTCGTTCTTTTGTCAGTCGATCAAAGAATGTCTATTCAAAAAGAATTGCCTGCTTGCATCCAGTGCGTTAAAATGGAAAAGATAAATGGCGATGAACAAATGTGTCCAGAATTGTACTCGTCATGGAAGCAAATTAAGTTTTACGAACATAAACATGGTTATTACTCAACTTCGGTGAGTAGATCAATAACCAGTAGATGTTTTACTATGTTTATGTCAGTAAGTAAAACGTGTGTGAAAGGAAGAGTTGTTTATAGATTTAAATTAACAATATCGGCTGAGTTAAATGCTAAATCATGCTTCACGTAGGTGTCTACACATTTTGTTAATTTCAAAATGGCAGCCATTTTTGTTTTCGATTTTTTACAGTGATGAAACAAGAATTGTATTTTGAACACAACCGTCTGTGTTCTACTTGAGTGTGTAACATTTGGAACGCTGATTAAATTTGCATCGAGGCGTATAGCGATTTTTTGTCTCGTTACTCTTCTTTTGCGTGGAATTTTTAAGGACTATTTCGAGTTCCGTAAACGGGTAAGATCACAATTAATTTTGCTACGCAATGTTAGATTCAGTTCATTTAATGTGTTTCTGATTTTATTTTATACATTAAAGGGACTGTCAACCACGAATGACGAAAACAGAAAAGTTCTATAATACCGTATTTTCTTACAATTATTAATTTATATTGATAAAAATATCACGACTGGTATATTACATTACTTGCAAAAAAGTTAATATTTTCAGTATATTCGGTTATAAAATATTGTGAAATCCAAGCTTATACTTGACGACACAAACTATAATTTGACGTGTTGCGGGTGTAAACTTAAATACATTCGAAAATCTGTTTAACGGCTAATAAAACGAAACGTACCAAGTGCTTTCTCTCCCATACACATGAGCATGTCTACTTATACGATATGATAACATTTTATATGAATGTCAGTATTTGATTTTCCTGAACTTATACACACTCATGAATATATACGAATACATAACATATTTTGTACTGGTACCATAATTTGAATGATTCCTACTGCAATTAATCAAAAGCACGACGTGTACGCCGATATCGACATACTCGTATTCATTGCAAAACACAAAAATGTAACTATGTGTGGTATTCACATAACAGATAAGTTGTGACTTTCAAAAATTGTAGAAGACGTGTTGAATGAATGAGTCTTAGAATAAACGAATGGGCATTATGTTGTAAATCTTTTTTAAATAATTCCCTGGTACCAATTCCTCTTAATATTTAATCAAGTTTTTGAATCATCAAATTCGAACTGGAAAGTAGAACGACAACTATTCAATTAGGCATTTGAGTGGTTGATTGAAATACGTCTGACTAAACGAAACTCCTATATATCGCTTAATAAACCAAACTGTCAGACTTTGGTCACGGATAATTCCTCATTAGATATAGTGTGTCACGTTCAACAGTAATTGCTGTGTCAGAATTCGTTGAAGGACCACGTTACCCTGCTATGGAATAATTGCTTCATTAAAGAGCTGTTTAAAACCTTTTGAATAACTTTTTCTTACCCGAAATGAATAATAGTGTTGATGCAATATACCAAATAAATATACCGATGAAAAAACAAGTAGATGCGGTGAATGAACAATAAACACAGTTTTAGCAGTAAGCAATGTTTATAATTTGGCATTTTCCAATAAGTCGGATTCAGCCCTAATAGCATTTAGATTGATTCTCTTAAATGCACCTCTTACATTTTAGATGGTATGTATGTAATGAACTAGGTTTTGCAAACATTATTCTTAAATATGTATACACTTTTAGTCATATACAATATAATATATAACACATGCATGCATGTTAATGAACATTGAAATTTCATTGTTTACCAAAACGTCCAAACTTTACTTTTCTGTAAACGTACGCGTTCAGCTCGGGTAAATGTAAGCATGATTTAGCTATTGTTCATTGTTTATACAACAGTTATTCAAATGAAACTGCAATGACGCCTTCGAGTCATTGTGCGATGTAAATGACCAAGGTCCATTACAATGTCCTGTGATTCAACTTCAAAAAGCCCCTTTTTACATAAATTTTGATTCGTATAAAAGTACACCACCTCCTTTCCACGGTTAATACTTAAGGTATTGTATGGCAACTTCCCGAAAGTGTTTAGTGTATTAGTGTGAGGTCACTTGCCATATGACCTACATACAATCCTACACGTAAGCATAACCACACTCCTTGTTGTTCATATTTATTTGGTGGAGATTTACTTGGACCAGCTGCATATCACTGTTTCCACTTAATGTATTAATTTTGAACTTCACAATATTTGTGTTTGTGTCCATTGCGCTAGATCACTGACCAAGTTCCACAACTCTGGCCTCTGATGTAGGAGAAATTGTACCCGTGTTGCACTAACAAACTTCTGGTAAACGATGGTGTGAAACTACCCCATAATTCTATAGTAAGTACAGATAAAGAAATGTTATGTTAGCTATGACATTGTATGAGTTTCGGTGATTGCACATATCCATAAAATAATGTCTTGGAACATTGTTACGTGTTCATGTTTATGAAATATTAATAATTACATTTGTATGATATAGATATATCAACATTTGTTTGATATACCTTGGACTAATCTTGAAGTAATGAACTTCAGTTAGCGATGTTTTTCGTAATACTGAATTACTAGAACAATAATACGTTATCCATAATCTACAAACAGGTTATCGCCGTTTGGCAATACATTTAATTGTTGTGTTCCGAAATATAATCTTTCCACGAAATTGTTTTAAGAAAACGCATTTTCTCATTAACGATTGTATATTGACGTGTGAACAAGGTTACTAATCATTATGCTAACGAAGTGTTTGAAAGAAAACAATTATGCTTTTCGATATAACTTGTCGACACTTACTGGTACTTGTGTATAGGTTTACACATTAAAGGTTCAATCATTCGCTTGTTATGGCACGAGGTAATACGTTGGCAGCAGAAGTATAACTAGTGTAGTAGTAGTGTTATATTTAGCGGTACTATATCGGCTGTGAAATATGTCAAACATATTTATAATGCATACTTATCAGGTTAAACAATACATATTATATAAACATGATCGACCGCTTGACACAGGTTATTATCAAATTGTGTTCGTTTATTAGCTTATATGTTTTGTGTCAAAGAGACAGACTTACACACAGCATACGCCTTATGCCCTAAACGCTGTATATTTAAACAACACACACACACACACATGTATTATACATAAATATGCGGCGCCTTACTCAGAAAGCAATGATCACAATTCCGTAAAATCAGTACATAGAGTTGAGGTATGGCTTTAACAAAATATCATAAAGAATTTAAAACAATACAATTAATGTGCGTATGCATATTTACTATTTACTAAGCTACATGCTTTCGAGGCTCACGTTAATTTGCACATGCATGTTAATGAATTATTATGGAAAAAGTGCGGGGATCGACGCGTTATTCAACTGATTTTAGCTGATTATTTTTTAAATTAAACGCTCTCATGCGATGACCATGCCGCAATTGTTGTATCGTTGTTAACAAACACCTGTTACCAAAAAAAACATAATTGCGTGAGGCTATCAATTCGTTCAGCAGGTATCAGCAAACACAACGCCATGATTAATAAAACAAAAACACGAAACCATTACCAAATGGTAAGGACTACTTTTTCTTAATTTATATTTTGATTCCTATTCATCAGCCATACCATAAAGCCGTTGTTTGTCGATGCACTCTTATTTCTCAAGTATTTGTATAGCTATACCTTTATAAAAGATATAAAATCCTCCCGAGTTTCAAGTGACGTAATATTTAAACCGAAGCCATAGAATTGGTGCAGAAATAAACATACATATTGCTGACAAGTAAACGTATCATATTATTTCATTAACTGCTTTACAACTTGTAATGGTCAAAAGCATCGCGTTGTCGTTTATACTATTACAGTAAACAACTATGCAATGCCGGGGAATTGAAGTATGTATACACGTTTTCACGCTAAACAACACGTGCTCTAGTAATTCATGTGTTATTGCATAACAACAGACGCAATCTGAATCAGGCATAAAACCAAAAAAAATAACAATGTACAGTTCATGTGCAAGTGATAGAACTGCATGATATACCATATATAATTGAGACCTTGGAATATTCCCCTTTACATACATCTGCAGCATCCTAAATTGTTAATTTTGTGAAGATCATGCATTATTCGAAAAAAATCACCTAGCTCATATTTGAAACGTGGCCAGTTGTTTTATATATTATACAACTTAACTGATGGAAACCTTTATTTTTAGAGATTCATATTCGTGCTCGTACCAGAAAAACACATAGATGCTATCAAACATAAAGTACGTGAACCTTCAAGCCAAACATTAAGCAGTCTAAGCTGCTAAAACACATACATTCTGCTACGCTAATATAAGTTGTTATTTTCATTTTCAACACCATTGCATGCATATTCCCAATAAACCTGTTTTGTATATAATGAGAATGCAATACTGCTCCAGCAGCTGGCGTTTCACTTATTTATAGTGTACTACATTGTCAAACTAAAACTTAAGTGTAGTTGTATTAATGATGATTGTATATCTTTTTTGTTTGTTTATACTTACAAACGGTTCCTTTCTAGATCGGACATACATATTGTCTCACGTAAATACATTAACACAGCATGGTTAACCTATTGTCCGATACAGTAAACTGGCTTGGGGATTATGAATCAACGTTATATGTGCTCACTCTACAAAGGATAAAGATTAGATTGGGCATGCGTATATTGATCAGAGGTGTCTGCGAATATTTCATTTCTACAATATAAACGATATTATTCAGAAGTAGTATATCCGGGGATGTTATGGATTGCTGGATACTGAGTACACCGTTGATAGATATTGAAAAATATCATTGTGGCAACTTGTATGTCACTTGTTTAATGAGTATGGCGATGTATTTGTGAGCATCCTTGTATACCTGTTATTGTACAAATTGTCAGGCTTTGTTCATCGATAATTCTTTATCGGATATAATTGGGCACATACACCAGTTATACTTAGTGCGAAATCCGTTGAAGGACGTTGTCCTCGTGTTATGTCGTTGTCCTATGTTCTTTACTATTAACAGCACGTTTTGTTCGTACAGTACGTCAGAAAGATAGTATGGCCGAGTAAATAAGGTAACAGCCTTCTAAATCGAGGTTCTAATAAATGTGGCCAATTATTCATATTGCTGTTTGTATAATGGTCTACTGTTAACATGTTATCGTTATTACGCCTACACTCTCAAAATGCCTTGTTTAAATATATTACGTTAATGCGTTGATTGATAGATACCAGCAGCCCATATTTGTGAACGAATTAGCTCCGTTCAAGCTTAAAATAAAATTAAGAAGAGCAATAATAGACGTGCTCAATTTCTCACAATAGTATGTCTCATATGCCATGCTCATGTTTCTAAAATATAATATACACAAATATGTTATTACCCGATACCTTATATGATATGCCCAATATACATGCTTCAATTGTGCTGGTTATGCTAATAACATGTATGTAAATTAGAAGTGTCAACATGATGAAAAACTCTTTATTACGACACTATCATTTTAAAAGGATTAGGTAGAACATGCCTATCAAACAAAAAGTTAAGTCATTTTTAAGATCTTTCAAAAACTGCTAAATAATTTATCATGTAAACCGCATTGCATTCGTAATTTGTGAGTAAGATATATATCTGGTACAACAAAGTGTTGTTTGATTTTTCCAATCGATTGTTTTTCTTTTATCTATTTGTATGTAGGAATATTCATGCTTGGAGTAGTCAAATGCAATATTTTATTCATTTGAGACTGTAAGTGTTGAGCGATTTGAAACGGAAATTGTTTATTGTTATATCGTTCATGTTTATAAAACAAGTTAACATGTCATTAAACGATGATTTCAATCGTTTCAAAAGTTCACACTAAAACAATATGCATGTGATATGTAATTCTTTACAAAGATGACTGAGTTGTAGACTGGTTGAACGAACCGTTTATGGTAGTACTTAGTTATATATTGTTAATGTGCTGACTAATATGAACGCATAATCTACGGCTAATATCATCATCTCAACTAGGTAGACAAACAACAATTCAGTTTAACATTTTCTGATTAATTGAGAGTGGAGACGAATGTGCTAGATAGAGAAGTTAAGCACTACATTAGATTTTGTATAAACATTTGGCTAACACGTAACATATATACTTTAAAAGTACGACTTCCTAATTAGCAATAACGTTTGCCAGTGGATGAACAAATTGTAAGGATTTTGACATTGATATCTCCACAATTGATGTAAATGTCATATTCACCGGAAATGAACAATTTCGTAAGCCATTGAAGGAACGAATTCACAGTTTGTGTGGTAATTGCATTTTGCGCTTAATTAGATAGCTGCATCTCAATAACCCGCTGAAATTTTGTTGTATGTTGTTGTAAGACTAAACATCAATATGAAGATTCAAACATAATTGGAGTACTCAAATAAAACAGTTCGAACATTCAGCAGCAATTTTTTAATGTGTTATCCTATTCGTATTACACAAACATGCTACTTATATTGCCTCTCTTAAATTGTCATCTCCGATTTAATATATTATCTTAGTTATGTTTTACACATATTATTCTTTGACCTGTACATACTTTCGATCAGATGTTAAATAAATTATAGCATAAATAATCCTAGCTTAACGTTTTCATCAAATGTCGGCGTCCGCATCGGCGTAAGCGTTCGCCTATTGTTATGGTTATTTTTAACGTACTGTGTCTACGTTGTTGTATGTTGTTTTCACAACTAGCATTCCATTTAAAATTCAATAGTGTCTTGTTGTCATTTGTTGAAGTCCCACACAGTCCTTATCAAAAGCACAATATGACTCCCTGTTTACAATATAAATTTGGTAAAGATAAACGAGCAACAGCTCTATTTTAAAATATTTTCTCAATTTGGTATATTACAACTGCCCACATGTGTTGGAGATACTTGTGTGAGGCCACTGGCCAAGTTGCAAGGCAATGCTGCACTTTAGCAGTATCATGCCCCATTGGTAAACATGTGGTTAATATTACAAACAACATGTCCATATCACTTTTGCCACCAAATACCTTGATTTGAATCGGCGAACATGTGTACCCTGTCATTTTGTTAGGGCAATTACCAAGTTAAACAACAATCTGAGCCCCAATTTAGGAGACTTGTTTCCCCGTTAGCACTCCCGAACTTCTGATAAACAGTCGCGTGCAACTACGTCATATTTCAATATTTAAACAATAACGTTCACAATGTTATTATATGAAAGTCCGGTTAAAGTGGAAGTGCAAGTTAAAATGCATACTGAAGTTTGCTTGCACAAAGAAAATACATATGTATCTACTACAGGTACTTAATTAAAACTATGAACATGTCTACGAATTCATTACTCATGGTCACACATCAACATTTATATAAATTGTGCACTTTTCAGGTTTACGGTTGCGTTCTGCAACTTCATTTACCTCTATCTATTACAGATATTGAACAAAAACTCAACATGTGTTTAGGATACAAATGTATGTATAAACACTAACACACGATGACTAAAAAATGTCCTTTTTTTCTTTCATTCTTTCAATATCAAAGCAAAATCCCCGATATCGTACATGATAGGCTATATATATATATATATATATATAAATATATATATTTATTTATTTATTGATTTATTTATTTATTTATGTATTTATTTATATATTGGTAAAACAATAAGAATGCTTTATACAACGTATTAAAACAAAAAATGATCAACGTCGCTATTACAATGTGAACTTAAATATCATTATGAAATCATTATTTCAAAACTAGAAAAATTCATTATGGAACATACAATAAGAAGTTAAATAAATGCATTAATCTTATAAAGTCAATTGTTTGCATTGAAAAATGTGCCATACAGACTGTTAAATTACAATATTTTAAAAATCATTTAAGTAAACATATTTGAAAAATAAATCTTGTAAACTCAGTTGAACGGAAACAAAATTGCAATATATTCAGTTTGTATTCAATGCAATTATATCACATGTTTATTGTAGTAGTTATTGCTACTGCTTCTTCTGCTTCAACTACTACTGCAAAAATTTCTATTATTTAGCACATTATATAGCTTATAGCTGTTTTCGTATCCTTCGGACGATTTTGTATTTAATGACGATGTTACACTTCTATATGTATACAGGTATTTTCAATTACAATTGTATTATGAATGTTCATTCTTTTTTATTTTGTAACTTTATCATCTCCCATATTCCGTTAAATCTTTATAAAATTAAAATGGCATCGTCTAAAAATTTCATTATCTGATAACTATATTAGGTATATTATATATATGCACAGATATGTGAGAACAACTACTGAAATAATTATTATGCATATTATGATATAAATTACTATATACAATTTCTTATTCATATGTATCTTCATATATGTTGTTATGTTATAATTTAGATTTTTGTTGGAAATGGGTAGAAAATGGAATATTCAAGAAATTATACATTTCTGATTGCAACCGTTTAGCTCACCTTATGCTGCTTCAGGTAACTTTTGTCCACCGCATAATAATGGTATCATTTAAGAAGCACATATACTATTATGTATTTATTTTTTAATAAATAAAACTAGAAATATCAAATCATGCCAGGATCCATATATTTAAACATATATTTATAATTGTTTGTGATATCAGGATACTTTTCGGATAAACGTATTGATCGGTAATATCGGCAGAAATATGCCGGTTTATTTGTATATTTTTTAAAACAAGTCATTAAAAATGGCTACAAATGTCACCATGAGGGTTGATAATAACGTTTAAACATCCTTTATCTGTTAGTTTCAGTAAGTTTGTAAGATATTAAAGTGCAGAAATCTAAGTTTTGGTAGCATTCGTTCGTCCATTGTTTTTTATTGAACTTTTATAAAACAGAATTTATTAAAAAATACAATAACACAAATCTATAATGAAAATATATCAGGCAACATAATGTGTCTTACTTAGCCAATATTATTACTTATGTTACGTGTAGTAGTATTTACCTTTACAATATAAAGAAGTGAAACTCCAGCTGCTAGAGCAGTATTGCATTCTGATTATAAACAATTAGTTGGTCCTTTATTTAAGGCAAGTGACCGATTACCCAAATAGTACAAACACATGTTTTTTCTTTAAATTTTGATAAAAATAAAAAATATTCCAATTGTAGTAGAAGTCATCTTATTAAATTATGATAGTAACACGTTATGATATTGTTGTTAAACCAGCATACATTATTTATAAACAACTTTTAAAGATAACTTCAATCCTATGGTAAGTACTATACACAACGTTAGAGTAACTGGTATATAACAATGTATGCCCTTTTAAGACCATATACTTTAATTAAAACATTACACTCTTTGACATGTTCAACATAAGCACACATTTTGCAGTTTCAGGTACATTGGAGTGACCTGCAAGACATCAAATATGTTAAAACTATGTCACAATCACTATTTAAGTGAGAAACATATTACAAATCACAAGTACTTTTAGTTCAGTAATTGTATATTTTGAAACTCTCAATAGAAGGATTACATTTGATGTTATTAATTATTTTTATTTAAAAAGCATTCATCCATTGCTCATTTGGTGAAACATGACTGCGACAAGATGTGTGCAGAATAACCATGCATTTGGATTTTACCTTTATGCTTGAACAAAAGCTTATCAATGTAACACTCCTGACATGTTTAAACAATACTAACTTTTCTGACAAACACTTGCCAGCTTGTGATGAATATTTCTTACCTGCAACAGATATTGACTAACATGGCATGCCAGCAATATTCTCATTTAATGTGATATATGTGGTATTGAAATATTATATAATGGCAATGGTTACATCTTCATAGACTTCTAAATGTAAACTATATTTGTACCCCCTCTGTGCTGTCTATTTTGTCATACTAGCTCACATTTAATTAGTATAAAACGTTCTATACTAGGTGAGCTAATTTGGTTCCCCTACATCGATGATCATTTATTAACTAATAGTTTGTTTACTCTCTTGAGGCTGCAATTTTGGCCCAAAATTATTGCATTAAATCTGGTGTTTTTTTTTTCTTATTTAATTTTCAATAAAATCTTTGGAGACTTTTTGCGCTAAGGTTAAACACTAAGTCACTTGGTCAATATATTGGAACATATCACATAGCTAACAATTATTATTATCAACCTGATCTTGATCATCATGTTATTTTTCACCCCACGCTTTTTTAACTGTGGTTATTTCCGCCGTCTGTCCGTCCGTCCGTCCGTCCTGGTCACTATATCCTCCTACGCTATTAGCACTACAACCTTGAAGCTACACACATGGCAGCTATGAGCATATGAGTGACAGTGCACTATTTAGAATTTTGATCTGACGCCTGTGTCAAAAGTTTTTTTTTCAAATTATGCCCCTGGGGTTGAATTTGATCCTGCCCCGGGGGTCACAAAACATGAAAATTTGCTTATATAAGGCCTATTTTGTGAAAACTCTCAAAATCTTCTCGTCCATAACCATTGGGCCTAGGGTTATCAAATTTGGTGTGTAGAGACATCTAATAGTCCTCTACTATATTTCTCCAAATTATGCCCCTGTGATCAAATTTGACCCTGCCCAGGGGGTCACAAAATTGAACATATGCTTAAATAAGGCCTATTTTGTGAAAACTTTCAAAAAATTTCGTCCATAACCATTGGGCCTAATGCTATCAAATTTAGTAAGTAGAAACATATAATAGTCCTCTACCAAATTTCTTAAAAGTATGCCCCTAGGATCACATTATACCCTGCTCCGGGGGTCACACAATCGAACATATGCTTACATTTTGCCTATTGTTTTAAAACTTTAAAAAAATCTTTCTGTCGATAACTGTATGGCATAGGGCTACCAAAATTGGTATGCAGTGACATGTAATAGTTTTTTTCTAAGTTTGTTCAAATTATGCCCCCGGGGTCAAATTTGAAACTACCACGGGGATCACGAAATGGAATATATGCTGATAAGGGTCTTACTTTTTGAAAACTTTAAAAATATACTTTTCCATAAACATTGGGCCTAGGGATACCAAATTTGGAATGTAGTGACATCTTATAGTCCTCTACCAAGTTTTTAAAAAATATGTCACTGGGGTCATGATTGACCCTGCTCCGAGGGTCACAAAATTGAACATATGCTTTTATAAGGCCTATTGTGGGAAAACATAAACAATCTACTTGTCTCTAAACGTATGGCATAGGGCAACCGAATTTGGTATGTAGTGACATGTAATAGTCTTCTTCTTAGTTTGTCCAAATTATGCCCCTGGGGTCAAATTTGACCCTGCCCGGGGGGATCACAAAATTGAACATATTTTTATATAAGGCCTTTTTGTGAAAACTTTAAAAATCTTTCTGTCCTTAACCATATGGCCTAGAGCTATCAAATTTGGTATGTAGTGACATCTATTAGTCCTCTACCAAATTTGTTCAAATGTTATCCCTGGGATCAAATTTGACCCAGCCCGGGGGTCACGAAATTGAACATATGCTTATATAAGGCCTGTTTTGTGAAAACTTCAAAAATCTTCCTGTCCAGAACCATCAGGTCTAGGGCTATCAAATTTGGTATGTATTGACATCTTATAGTCCTCTATCAAATTTGTTCAAATTTTATCCCTTGAGTCAAATTTGAAACTGCACCGGGGTCACAAAATTGAACATATGCTTATATAATGCCTACGTTGTGAAAAAAAATCTTGTCCATAACCATTAGGCCTAGGGCAACACAATTTGGTATGTAGTGACATTGTATAGTTCTCTACTTATTTTATTCAAATTATGCCCTAGGAGTCAAATTTGACCCTGCCCTGAAAGCCACAAAATCGTTTATATGCTTATATAGTGCCTATGTTGTGAAAACTTTACAAATCTTTCTGTCTTTAACTATAAGGCATAGGGCTACCAAATGTGGTATGTAGTGACATCATATTATAGTTCTCTTCCAAGTTTGTTAAAATTATGCCCCTTGGGTCAAATTTGACCCTGCCCTGGGGGTCACAAGACTGAACATACGCTTATATGGGGCCTATTTTGTGAAAACTTTAAAAGTCTTTTGTCCATAACCATTGCACCTAGGGCTATATAGTGACGTCTAATAAAACTCTACCAAACTTGTTCAAATAATGCCTCTGGGTTCAATTTTGACCCTGCCCTTGGGGGTCACAAAATTGAATAAACGCTCCTATTTTGTGAAATCTTTAAAAATCTTCTTGTCGAAAACCATTCAGACTATGGCTACCAAATTTGGTATGCAGTAACATCTTATCGTCCTCTACCAAGTTTATTCAAATTATGCCCTTTGGGTCAAAGTTGACCCTGATCCCGCGGGTCACAAATTTGAACATTATATACGCTTATATCTTGCTATTTTGTGAAACCTTTAAAAAAAATCTTGTACATAACTCTAGGACCGAGGGCTACCATATTTTATATGTACATGTAGTGATATATAGTAGTCCTCTACAAAGTTTGCTCAAATTATGCCCCTGGAGTTAAATTTGACCCAGGCCAGGGGTCACAAAAGTGTGCATGTGCTTGAATAGGGCCTATATTTAAGTATTTGCACATGCAGATAATATTTGTTTCAGCCTTTTTCAGCGGTGGATCGAAACAGGGTCATCATGGCCATCGTGTTGCTGTTATTTTACGTTTCCTTTTTCCTTTTTACACCGATGTACTTCAAATTGATACTGAACATCTCTTACAATACGGTCAATCTCAACTATACAAGGCCCCATTACCAAGTCTGGGGCGCCCCCTTGGTCAAACATACGGCGTGAGGATACGCGTCGGCCTATGCTAGGCAGTTTCTAGTTACAGCTGGAAGCTTCTGGATGATTGTGTGGGTGAATAAAGGTAACAATGTCAAATCATAGAAACAATCATTGAACAATGTTATGAGGTCACATTTTCTAGTGAATAGTAGTGATCTTGCGGGGAGCGAAGTTTTATGTACGCTGCTCCCAAACTCTGGAACTCACTTCCATCAAACATTCAAGGTTCCTTAACACTGATTTCATTAACAAAAGGCACTGAACACTCACCTCTCCAATATTATGCAATATAAGCAGAGGTTTATTCAATTCATTTTATAAAATCTCAATCATCATGAACTTGAATTAACCCTTTTAAAGGAAGCATATAGAGATTACTAGGTTAGCGTTGAATACAGAGAAGTTTATGTTGCGAGGCTTAGAACGCCGGAAGCGCGAGCCTTGGCGAGCGCTTTCGGTGTTCTAGCCGAGCAACATATATTTCTCTGTATTCAACGCTAATCCTAGTATTCTATTTATCCCATTTGATTTTTTGAACGTGACATTTAACATAAATAGATCTAATAACCTTAACAATAATTTTAATTCAGTCATAAACGCGCTTAAAATCTAACAAATGTAACCATGCGTAGTGATATACATGTATTTGTTCTGGTACGCAAAAGTCTTAAACAAATCACACACAAACTGTAAAATAAGTAAAAATATCACCATATGCCTACATTCAATTTTACGCAGTATGCGAATTTTTACACATTACGACCGCGAAAAGAAGATTTTACTTTACTATAATTCATTTTATTTTCGAAAGAAAGTGATCAAAATCCAATATGGCGGCGATTGCTCCTGACAAAATGCTGTCGATGTCAGCATACATGTACACCATCGACGGCTTAGTTCTGGCGCGACTTTGTACAGGTCTGTCAATACTAAATAAACTGTCCGCTGAAGTTTCTTTAGCTATCGAAGACCTTGATAATTTTGACGAGTAAACAGACTATTGCAGCGACTGACACTTTATTTGACAAAATATACAGGGCAATACGTTTTCCGACTTCGGACGACGAATTTAAGGACGCGCAGAACGTGTTGTTTATATAATGTTATGGGTATGCCGTGTGTGATCCGATGCATCAATGGCGCCCAACAAACAAAAATCAAAACACGTAAGAACTAGTATCTTACCTTTTATTATCCTTTAAAATCCATCTAATAAGCCATTTAACTCAATGATTGACGATTTTGCTTCTAGGGTCTTTAATAATTATTTTAGCATAGTTAAATAAAGACCCTTATGCCATTTTATCACTTTATCAAATTGAGTTTATGAACGCGATAAACTTTCTTCTTCGTCACACGCTACGCCATGTACTCTACATTACTGCTGTTCAAATGAACCGGAGCAGTTTATCTAATAATAGCCGGTGGTAAACTCGGTTGCATTTGCAGATTTCTGCATACAAACATAATTAGGTTTTAACTTGCACAATGTTTTATTTATCTATGGAAAATGCCCTTATTGTACGAGAAAATAATTTAATATATAATACACAAAGAATGGAAAACATTCCAGTAAACAACAGATAAATGAGTAAAAAATACCCGTGTACAAACTGGGACGTTCCCAATTCCAGTGTGGTGCTATTTTTACCATCTTATACTTTACACAGCTCTATGCCTAACGTCATTTAAATAGCAAAGCAAACATGGCAGATTATTCATGAACTGTGCGATATGTGTATGGCTTGTTGTACATTCTTAATATTTAAGTTAAATGTCAAAAGTATATGCTTTGGTTATAAAAAATGCACATTACACGAAATAAGGAAAATGTGATCAATTGACAATTCAGATATGTCGACATACAGTACATGTAGAAAACATGTGAAATAAGTCGCGTTTATAATAAATCGTAAAAAATGAGGAAAATGACGCAATAAGTATATCATTTTATGACGCCATCAATCAGCTGATTCATTATACGGATGGCGAAAAATTATGTCATATGACTAGATTTAAAGGTTGAAGGTCGCATGACGTAATTTAAAAAGTAGTCCGTGCACGCGACAGGTATATTCCACAGTGTTGAATACAATAAAGTATATTCCACAACGTGTTATATGTCGCGGTGAAAATGGGATAAAATTATTCCTTTGAGGGTTTGTGGACTCGTGGTAATGGTATCCTGACGTTACCCTTGTCTCAATCAATCAGCATGAACTTGAATTTACCCTTTTAAAGGAAGCTTAATTATTCCTTTGGGGGTTTGTGGACTCGTGGTTATGGTATCCTGACGTTACCCTTGTCTCTGTCTCAGTTTTGTCTCTGGTTTGTCTTGCCGATCATTCAAATCTATAGTTACTGTGCATGTGTTTTTTCGTTTTACGTAGTACTTATTGTTTAAGTTTTAAATTTTAATGTTTCATTAATTGTCTTATAGCTATTCACATTAGGTAGTTTGATAGTGTCTTGTTGATCTTTTAAATCTAGGGTTACTGTGCATGTTTTTACGTAGTACTGTAGTATAATAGAGTTGTTTAATAGTATAATTGAGTAGTTTTGATCGATTTCTTTTGAAACAGTGTTGAAAAATGTATTTGTATCTGCGATACGTCAAATGTTCTTATGTAAAGCGCCTTTGAACGTGCACTCTTGCATGAAAGGGGCGATATATAAATCAGGTATAATTATAATAATAATAATAATAATAATAATAATAATACTAATACTAATCTTAATAACACTTGGTCAGAATTCTATGCACACTTTCTAGGTCAAGTTTTGCCATTAACAACAGTCACAGTGATTCAAAATATAAAAGGCGGTAGAAACACTTGGTAAACAAATGTTCATATCATATCTTTAATTAACCTTTTATTGCATGTTCAAATTTATAACCTTTGCCAAATTTGAAAGAAAGTGGGTCATGAATGCAGAGTCAAATCTTGGTCACTAGGTCAAATCCTTGAACAATACTGATGTCTATCATTCTAGATGTATCATTTTTCATTTGAATTTCTCAAATGTTGCTAAGACACGTCTTCATCTTTACAATATCATTGTTATAGACATCGGTCGAATCTTAGGTATCAATGCCAATATTAAAGAAAGTAAACATTGTATACAGTATTTTTAAGTGATTTATATAAAACTTTGTCAGAATGTTTATCTCTATTAATCTAGGTCTTAAATTCGTCAACTTAACATTTAAAAGCTACAATATTCTGATATTCATGTTCAATCTAACTAGATATATGCGCTCTTCCTGCTGCGAGATGATTGAATACATACACCTTCATCAGATAGTACATTAATAATTGTGTAAAGTCTTCATATTTGTTATTCGGGGGCCTGGGTCATCTTGTTTTATTTACTAATGTGACTGATAGTACCATCATCCCACTTTAAATTGATTTACATGGTTTCCAAGAAAGAATGGGGGCATTAAACAATCTAAAAGTGTTTTTATTCGTAAATATGGCAGGAGTGTAATATTTCACACTAACCTGTAATGTGTGCCTTGGAAACTTGAGTCACTCTGTTGTTATGTATTTTGGTAAGTGGAATTCAAAGAATGATAATTATATGACTTTATTATTTCATTTTCATTGCAAAAAAACCCACATAATTTCTGAATGTCGGACTTTCCTACCTAAGTAGGAGTAAATGTTATTATTCTCTGAAGTCCTGGACATTAAATAGTTTAGGATTAACTTTTCATGTGAATTAACTGAGAAATTAAGATCATAATGTGAGCAAATAAATCAAATACAGACATTTATATCATACATAGTCATCGTAATGTCCGAAACTCAAACTTGAATAAAATCTTACACTCCTGACATTTAACAAATGTGATATGTGTCAATGATAAGTGCATTTGGTGAACTTAAATAACCTGTTATGGTTAACTTTGTGTTGGTTTAATAACACAATGTGCAAGAAGGTTAACTTTAAATCTGTGTTTAAAATTTATCATTGTTTGAATAAAAATCTTACATTCCTGATATTGTGAGGGACTAGTAACTGCTGTCATCCTTTTAATAAAAACAAGTTTTTTATGATGAAGCTTGCACTGGTTTAATTCAATACACTTGCTACGTCATAACTCTTACATGTAAATAACGAAACATGTAGTATATAAAATGTTACATCAAGGTTACAATATACTAAATCTTTTTGGAGTGCAATGCTATACTCTCTAAAAACATGAACATCATTTATTTGAAGACACGGTTCTCTGTAGGGTCACTTGCCATGACTTTATTTTAGTATATTTTTGTGTGCATGTGGCAGGGAAAACATTGTTGTTTTACTAGAAATTCACTCTTTAATATGAAGATTGGAGACTACATAAGACTTTGACAGATGGCGGAAAACCCGCATGAGCTGGATAGAAGCCGGTAAATAGATGGCCATAAAACAGAGACTTTTGATTCGTGGCGAGTTCTTTCTTACATGTGGCGTGACCTATCTTTTTTATTCTTTAAATCAATTGGGCTTGGAATGCTCTTTAAGAAAAGGTATGGTTATGGGGGTCTCTATGCGCAAACGTTTGACTTTATTTTTTGTTGAAGTTATTGCTTTCACATTGAATTTGTGTAGAAAATCTTTTACTTTATTGTGACCTAAACTAACTGTAGGTAAAAATGAAATATCATCTGCTAGTGCAAAATATAGGGGAAGCTGATTTTTGGTCATTTCTTAGCAAAAGAGAAGAAAAAAAGTGCAATAAATGCATGAATTCAGATTATCTGACCTGAAATAGTTGTTTTTCAAGTTGACCCCCCACCCTTACATAGCCGAATAAGGGCCAAATTGCTTTCCGACTTAAATTTAAAGGCATATTGGTTGACCGTGTTGTGTTAATGTGCTACATGAAGTCAGAATTCAATGCCAGGGACTCCGTGATCCAGTAACGCATCAATAGCTTGTGCGTAAAGCATGAACATTCAAACAGAGCCCCATTTCACCGACATGGAATGGCAAACATTTTTACAGTATGGACAGTGCAGCAGATGTATAACTGAGCCAGTTTTCATATTTAGTACAATCATGAATATAACAAGCTTTATCACTTCATATTATTCATAAAAATACTCTAACAATACATAAATGCATGTTTGTTTTTTATTTTATATCTATTTCTATTGGGTATTTTTACTTTTTCAGGTAGAGGAATGTCTGCGACTAAGCCGGGGGCCACTGGATAAGGGATGTTGATGGCAAAACAGGTAATACTACTAAATTACTATCATGTACACAAGCAAATAAGCATATTCATGATGCTTTAGGTGTGAAATAATGTCATAATCAGGTTTGTGGTCACTGAAACCCTTGCCGTCGTGCAATTCCCCCGTGCAGTTTGTATCGTTAGTTCCGCGTCCTGACACGTAAAGCTCGTGCTTTGTTGGCAGTTAAAGTTGGCACTGAACAGGTTTAGCCTTGTTCCTGAGCATTCATGCAGTACAGCTGAGTTGATTTGCTACTTGTAACCCTACAATTAGCTTGTGTTTGGTATTGTTTTCTCACAATATGCTTACAGTCATGGTTCCGGCTTGAAAGCATGTCGCGTCCGACTTAAACATAGAATTGTTGTAGCAAGTGTCCCCTTCATATTTTACCTAAAAGGGATCTTTTTGCCAAAATGTGTCACTTTCAGCAACCAGTTTTTTTTCGGTACATGCTTGTCTCATTCAGTGATTTAAGGGAAGTTTTGACCTTATTCACTTGTCTTTGCATACAAAGGTGACATGGATCAATGATATTTGTTGTGTTGAGAATTCTGCGGGAAGCTGTGTCCCCAGAAGAAGTACTAGAAACCCCTTTCAGGAAGCTTGCATTGCTCTTAGCTGCCTTTCTGCTCCTGATACTACATGGAACCTCATTTATAAGCTTATAATGCTTTTCTACATATATGCATCTTGTTCATTTTAACCTTGCCTTTTAGTCTAACCCCCAGTATGAGCATTTTTTTTCATTCGCTCGGTTAGGAACACCCATTTTGACCAGATTGCCACCATAAAAATAGTCAAAAGTACTTATTTTGTGCCCAAAATATGAAATTGTGTATTCTCTTGAACCTCTAGATGAGAGCTGGCTGTGCATATTGACCTTCTGCTGCAGTTTAAAGGCACCCATGGCATTATATGCTAGAATATATCATTGGTGTCGTTTAAATAAATGGGCTCCGAGCGACAAGGCGCTTTCAAGATTGCACACTTTTATTGGTGCGAAACAACTAGTTATTGGAAACTTATTGATTTCTACACTTTAAAGTATCTTTGATCTCTCGTTTTTACTAATGTGTTTATTGTCTTGGATGAAATTGGATATTTTTGGCTTTGAAATTGACATTTTTGGGGTGATTTAAAAAAAAACACACAAAAAAGACGCTATCAAAATTACTTAGAGTGAAACTATCTAGCAAATTCATTTTTTCTCCACCCCTCATAAGCCCCATGTGCCTGTCTATTTGGTTTGTTTTGGTATTTTGTTGCAGATATTGAACACAAGAGCTTTAAATCTTAAAAGGACATTTAGGCTTTAACAGGCCTAAAATCGCCTTCTTTGGACCGAAAACACCCGAGTGTGAAAATATGATATAAAATGGCCAAATGGACAGATAATCCAGCCAAACTTAATCTATTGGTGCAATATGAATAGGAAGATAATAATATGCAAGAAAAACACATTTTAATCAGAAGATATTTCTGCTCTAGGTTACAATATACTAAATCTTTTTGGAGTGCAATGCTATACTCTCTAAAAACATGAACATCATTTATTTGAAGACACGGTTCTCTGCAGGGTAACTTGCCATGACTTTATTTTAGAATATTTCTGTGTGCATGTGGCAGGGAAAATATTGCTGTTTACTAGAAATTCACTCTTTTATCTGCAGATTGGAGACTACATAAGACTTTGACAGATGGCGGGAAACCCGCAAGAACTGAATAGAAGCCGGTAAATAGATGGCCAAACAACAGTGACTTTTGATTCGTGGCGAGTTCTTTCTTACATGTCGCGTGACCTATCTTTTTATGCTTTAAATCAATTGGGCTTGGGATGCTCTTTAAGAAAAGGTATGGTTATGGGGGTCTCTATGCGCAAAAGTTTGACTTTATTTTTTGTTGAAGTTATTGCTTTCACATTGAATTTGTGTAGGAAATCTTTTACTATATTGTGACCTCAATGCAAAGTTGAATTTTAGTGAATTTTGTAACTTTTTTCTCCATGGGGTGTGTGTCTTCAGGTGACCACAATATATGTAAAAGTCATACTTAAATGTAATAGAAGACAATTAAATATAAGTCAAATAACATCATTTTAATATGCAGGACATTTTAATATGGTATGTTTCCAAATATGTTTGTACTGCTGCTGTGAAGTTCAATTAAATTTTAAAATGTCACACTTTTCCTCCTGACATTTGTAGCCACAATAATCGCAATAACTTTTTCATTCTTGCATATTTTTTTAAACAATTTGGACTCAATTTGAACACCATTTAGAGACATTAACTAAAATATAACTATTCCAGATTACAGCCAGAATTTAAAAAAATTAAGCAGTTCTAAAAAATTAGCCATTTTTTGTAAATGTGCCCATAACCGTAAATGCAATAATATCGCATTAAATGAATTACTACCAATTTAATTTTGAAAATAAACAAGAAAATGACTAATAGAATACTAGCGTTTCTCATAACATTACACTATGCACTATCGAATGATCGTTTATATCAGCATAGCCTTTATATTTAATGCAACTTAACAACTTAAACAGCGTTGAGCAAGTCTTAAATGTTGTTAGTCTTTAGCCAAATATTTTTTTACAGCTTTCCTCTGACTAGCATCATGTTATGGAGGGTTGGAGAACAATATCCTGATACTTTCATATTTTTGGGACTACCCTAGCCATTAACTATATCTGTGCAAGTTTACTAAAATTTAACGGCACGTGCATAATTTGAGTTAATTGCAAAACAATGAATATTAGTGACACATACATGTTCAATTCTTTAAACTAATCATAAGACACCGTTTACACGGCATCAAAAAGTTCAATATGAATGTGAAACTAAAACCCTCGAACACATTTTTGGTATAGTTTGGTATGACAATTTTACAAGAAAAATACGTTTTTAATTAGTAAATACATAGCCAGTTTTCAAGATGTCATAGACATCGTCAGATTAACTTTTTCCTTTTGATTTTGAGTTTCTGCAAGCTTTATGAGCAGCATAACGATAACATATAAGATGCATTCGAGAGTCTTTAATAAGTTTAACGTGAATACATGGACAGCAACTTAATGACGCCTGCATTGTTTATAGCATACTTTTATGGCTCGATAACACGTTTGTTTCGTCCTGAAAGCCACACCGCTTAACAATCATTTTACAGTTGCAAAAAGTAAATGCGTGAAAAGGATTCTGAACACATATGCACCATTTGCTAAGTATAATGAATTGTTTCTCGACATTTCAAAAGTATTTTATGTTATTGCATAAATCAAGTGTTTGGGTTTGAAATAATTTTAAAACTTACATTAAAGTTGTCCTTAATGTTTAAGTTTGAGGACTTCTGATACAATGACCCTTTATATAGACGGTTCAAGTTTGAACATTGTTACACAGCAATGTATACATCTAACTGAATGTGTTTAGTCCAGTCGCATCTTAATAAGTTGAAACACAATGCCAATACAAAACCTATAGCGTTGATTAAAACACTCTTTGCCGACATAAATGTTTTACTGAACAATTCATGGTACAATAATATTCTGTACTAATGAACTATGGAAAAGATGTACCAATTTACGCTACTTGAACGGCATTTGTCTCCATTTACGTAAAGGCAATATATTTTATTGCAATATTATATACAACTGTATAAGGATCTCAATGGGAAGTAATTGCAAGCCATGTATAGCTTGTTAACGAGTATGCGGCTAAGATAGGAACGTATTACATAGTCTGACCAAAGGAAAGCGATAAAATGTAAATATGAAAACTGTAACACAAGCAGAATATACATCGTTCATGTGTTTATTGTAGATGACTTATACTTTAGACAAAATATTAACACAATTTATTCAAATACCTAACAACTAATACATGTGCTTCTACTTTCGCCAATGCCTCATTACTTAAAAAAAAACAAACAGTGTATTCTTTCAGACAAACGTTTTTATTATGAGTTGAACGTTGTTCAATGCAGTCAATAGTTTTGTTTCGAAGTGTAATGTCTCCATGACCGAATTGTTTGTCAACAGATTATATCACCAATCATTTTGTATTGACGTGTTAACATTTTGCCAACAATAATACAAATAATTGCACGTCACGCAAAAAGCCTACAGCAGATATCCGTAAACATGACCTCAGAATAGATAACACAATATTGCGAAACTTATAACACGAAACGGCATATGCTTCGTTTTATTTTGTATATTTTGCTTTGATTCCTTTTCATCAGTCAAACCGTATCGCCGTTTTGGTCGATGCACAAGTATGTCTCAAGCATATGTTTGGCATCTAAAGCCAGCGACCACTGTAATCCCCCTGCGTTGCAAAAGACGTTTTATTTCAGCAGATGCCAATGACTCGGTGCTGAATGATTCAACTATATTGTCGGTTAGTGAACGTTACGGATTATAGTTAAATTAGCCTTACAGCTTTTGCTGATTTTAATATAAACGCTTGCAACGCTATAAAGCGAGTTTTAGAGTAATGTGAAAGAACAGCATTTATTTCCGTACACCATAATGCATTCTGAGCATCTGTAACTCATGTGTTGAAGACTTTACTGAGGCATTTATATATCCTCCCTCCTATATCTACATTGGCGGCATCGTTCAGTGTCAATGCTGCACTACTATTTATAATTTTTTTGCAAAATTGCATACGTTATATTATTAATTAAATGTTCACGGGTATTGATTATTTTGAAACTGTATGGTTGTCATGTTTGAGTTTCATATTCAGATCGTAACCAGACCGTTCTGGTGGCCTGAAGTTTGTCTGTGTGTATTAATTTGTTAAATGACGTTATTGTTTTTTTGGTTATTTAAAGTCTTTTTACAAGTAAAACTGCCTCGCCTCGAGCGTTTGCTCATTGTTTGGATGTCTGTTATTTACGATCATATTAAATATAATAATGTCATATGAGTTACGTTCAATCCAGATTGATTCATCTTCGCGTCATCAGACAGTCTTATTAGCAAAATGTGATGCAATGTCAACCGTTTCATGTATGTATTTGTTTTCTGAAAAACAAAAACAAAAATCATAACTTATTGACAGCATTGTTGGTGACTTTTGGAATGTGGTATAAGGCTTGTATCAAGTGTAATCAGACAAAAACCAACAATGTAGTCTCTATATAGTCAACACCATGAATGCGTGTGGTGTGTGTTAATGATGCGTCACATTCAATATATGCATATGGTTAGACTATCGGTTATGCCAAGTGTATAACAAACGCAATTATTAAGATTTTTTGGGTTTATTTGAGTGTGCGCCTTATTGATTCTATGTACCCACATAGACATTTAGTTTAACTCAATATAATTACAAAATACCACGTGAATTAAATGACTTAATGTAAAGAAATTGTAAGTTAGAGGTTCGACAGAAGCATTTTATTGTTCAAGAAAAATCACGAAGTCACATCATGGCAAGAATTGCTTTGAAAATACCGAGATGTTCGCATCATGTTCAGGAAACGATCTCTATACACGCACTCGCTTATTTGTATTTTTTTCCGGACAAATAATTATCAAACCAGACAAATTCACAGTCAATACATTTATGTAGAAATATTTTTGTTATTGAAAATGGCAATGTATATATACATAGGTTATGTCTTGCTCAATACCAAATTATGCTTAGACGAGCACGATGTAGTTTCAGGATGAGTTTCCCTAGTAAAGTTGATACTTTATAGTAAACACTCCGAAGTGTCATTTTACTTTTTTGTGAGGGGACAACTCTCTTCGGTTATCATGCTTTTTGTATCAGGTATGCATCTTTGATTAGTGAGACTTTGTGTTATTGGCTATTTATTTTGTATTATTCAAGATAGCATATTTTGAATTAAAAAATCATTACACATGACAATTTAATGTGTTTATTTATACAAATAGGGAACACACATATAGATACACAGCTCGCTCGTTTCGGACATCTGTAATGAAACCGATATATATTTTTATGTTTATTTATATATACATATATTTATATATATATAAATATATAAACGTCTATGTCTATGCCGACTTGCATTTGATCACTTTTACGAAGCAACACTTTTGTCAGTATATACATATCTCCTAAGTACTGAACATAAGAATACTACTCATTCGATAAACATGCGGTGAAATATCGTCTAAACTATAAAATATGTGAAGTGTTTGAATATCTATATCTTATCAATTTCGTTTTTGTTTTGTTATTTTTTTATTGGACTATTGTACGTTATAACTATGTTTATAATGACTTGCTCGCGATACATATAACAAAAGAAACTCAATGAATATGGACATCGAAAACCCTAACACTAACACGTAAAACACCATATCCACAAACATTCCGATCGCAAGAGTATGACTTATGATATGTCTTCTTCATATACTATACTGTATAATTGCAGCTTTATAATAACCAAGGCGACACAGAAACAATACAAATACACTTAAGCCGCGTTTAATTAATTGTTAGATTTGTATGGAGGATAATATCATTCAGAGACAACTTCATGTGAGATTGAATAAAATAGGTTTAGTATATATTAAATACATAATTGGCAACAACATGTTGCTAACGTATTATTGAAACTGCAATAGTGTGATGCTTATGTCGTTTATTGATGGGAACTGATACAAAATACATAATATAAAAAGGAGACTGTTTTCCTTGTTTATATTAAACTTAACCTAACTATGTAAGTTTGGTTCAGATCATATAAAAAATAATACAAACATTTGACACAATAACATCTAACCTACTGGAACACGAGTATAGTGGATTTATAAATACTTTTATTATGATGATGTTTATAGCCTCTTCTTACAAGGTAGACGTCTAATAAACCAGTACAGACGCGCTAAAAACTTAATTTCGGAGTGTGTACTTTTTTGCAAGCCATATTACACAAGTTGTGAAATCAGATACATCGTGAAATAATATGTTTACACAATTATATATTAGCTCGATACATTTTGCCTTACTTACTATTAAATTACGTTAACTTGTTGTAAGTAACGTAAAACTTAACATTACCATTTACACAATATGTGTATGGCAAGTAACCACGAATCAAAATTATGTTGTCATTCATGATGCACATATACTCCCGGTACATAACACCATACTTATCGATGGCTATTTGCATCATAAATATACCCGTGTATACCCGTTTGTGTAGGTTAACTAATGGAGAACTGTTCGTTTTTGTATTACTATAGCCTGTCACTCATAACTTTTAAATGGCAAAAAATTGATAAATATGTTCACATCTGGCATATGAATCGGTGTGTATTTCGTTCTGGTAAATGTATCTAGAGGTGAAATGTTAATTTTAAAAATGATAGGGTTGTGTTCAAACAAACATGTGCAGGCATTATACACGGACACAAATTGTTGAAATGGTGAATTCAGATAATTCTTAAAAACATGTGTTCGCAATTCTCTGTGTATTAACTTGCCCGCAATAAATTTAGATCACAAACCCCTCTTGGTCGTCTATGACAAGACACATCTAGATATCGTCGGTATCATAAGTAAACAAAGAAGTGTGAACATATGTATAAAGGGCACTTGATATCAGTATTTGTTTCAATCGGTGGTGACGCACCTTTTGCTGTGTCGTGTTCTTTCTGACTGCACAACTTGTTTTGCATGAACTCTGCATTCATTCCTTTCAATACAGAAAACAATACATATTAAAGTATCTAGAAACATCATACACGTATCCATATAGATTGTGCTGCATGTTGTTAATATAAACCGAAAAATAAAGCATAGATAATAATAAATTATCAATACAACAAACGTAAATATATACGTTGTAAAGGTTAAACTTGTATGTTGTAAATCTAAACATCAATACGACTTAGAAACAGGTACGGACTAATAATCTACAAACGAACGTTTTAATAAAAAAAGGATAACGTTTACAATTTGCTGAAGCTTTTAGAAGTGTTTGTTAACGTTTCATTTCTTTTCGATATGCACTTTTAGTATCTATTAATATTAAATGGAGTTTATCCGGGATCAGTGTGGTGTGCTTGAAACTGTGTGAACCGTTATTAAAGAATACAGATCATCGATGTTTTAGACACGTGTTTAAAGTATTGCAATTTAAGTGCATGTTCACAGTACAAGGGCTATTGCATTTCTATTCAACAAGTTCCCCTATTCCAAATATCATACTCATTTCAAAGCATTTGCATGAAATGCTATTGGTGCATGTCAACTCTTATGAAACATCACAAATGACTTTTTAAATTTGTTTTGACAAGCAACCCTTTGACTTGATACTTCTTTAAATATGTTCGTTGCTTCCCATTTTCATGAACATATCTTGTTGTTTTCATTTGAGCAAAAAGTTGACAATGACAAATGAGTAAATGATATCTGAACCCGGCATTCGCAAATGGCAAGACAAATAACACTTGTCCGTGCTATATAGTGTCTAATTTCATTTTAGCAATGTACTCACTTTTTGTCTGTCTGTATGTAATTGTAGTTGATACAAACAAAGGGATATTTCTTTTATCATTATTACTTCTTATGAATAAAGCCGATGCAAATGCGCATAATTGCTTTTATTTCCCATTATTATGATAAGTTGTCTCTAGAGTTTAATAGATATATATACAGTGACGATGGTTATTTTCGTATGAGCAATATTAACAAGCATAATGTACGGTTGTTTTAATACATATGATTTCCAAAACATGTTAGTAATACGTATTTGTATATTTAAAATACATATTTATGACAATTAGTCTTTGGAAAGATACATGTAATTATGGGAATACCCTTTGTCATATTGCCAAATTGATGTGTTTTTTAACAATGGCAATTCGAAATCGATGATAATGTTCTCGAAAGATATACAATGTTGTTGTTGATGCTGTTTTTAAAGTCTTTAATAATGGTGAATGAATGGCAAACCTTATCTTTTTTTTATTTTAATTTTGACTTACATGTTAGCTGTTTTCTCAATCATGTTTTAGAAGTATTGCCCGTAAGCGTATTATCCTCTACAAACTTCTTATATATTTGGTATGGAAAAAAAACATACACTCAGTACTGACACTGTTTTCCTGCAAATGTATTGCGTCAGCGACTGTAAGTTGAAACTTGAGTAGAAACGCAGCTGTAAGGTTTCCTGGCGTATATTATTTTAATTTGCAATTGGCACTTTTACACATCGTTCAGTGGCGTGCGTTGTGCTGTTCAGCTTCTGTTGTTCTATTCATGAAAATACCACAGAGTTTTCTTAACTGTTTCGAAAACGTGTTTACTTTAATATAGTCAGCAAGTCAGAATGACCTTGTGATTAAGGCGATTACTTTAAAGTCCCAGGTTAACTTCCTTATTCATACTTTTCATTGTTTATTGAGTATACATTATAAGTGCAGTTTTTGGTTTATGATTAGTGTTACTATTCGTGTACCTTTAAAAGTTCATGGTTGGATTTTAAACTTTAATGCAATTAATACCCAATTTTCACAATGTCCTCAACATATACATATATACGACCCGTCCAAGCCTTTAATAAACACGAGTATTTGTCTAAGATATAGTAAGGAACAAAATGAATTTATCACAATAGCATGCTAATGATTCTAAGATATTATATATAACAATCTATGTAAGGTTATCACGCGATACTTTAGTGATATATGTCGAATATAAATGCTTGCCTGTCAGTTGCTATGTTAAAATACTTTCGCTGATTAAAGTTGTTCACTATAATAAGTGCATTTGATTATGAAACTATTCTTTAAAGAGTAATACATATCTCGCGAAAATTAAAGTATACATTAACACCATGTTGTCAATGACATCTGACAAACAACTCAATTCCATGTAAGGCGCTTTAAATGAAACCATTGGCGTAGGTTATATATATGGCACAACAGCGTGTAGATTTTAATCCACTATGTTTTAATAATTGTCCGATTGAAGAAGTATACTTGCCTTAACATGTCAACATCGTTTACATAGCGAACTTCCACAAGTTCACTTTAACACAAGTGTATGCATTTACATGTAGTTTGCTTAAACCTTGTCGACACAATGTTAAACATGGAATTTCGTTGCGCCCACCTTTTACACACATTACTGCGTATCTTCGTTTGTATTACTATCTTTGTCATCGCAGGTGTACAACAGCCTACAGTATATCATAATGTTGTCCATTTAGTTTTGAAAATAATACATGATTTTTTGTCATTGTAGAAGATAAATAAAGGTCAGCAAATTGACATCATGTTTGTATCAGTTTGGGAATTATAGGGTCTTTTCAACGTGTACGTGAAGGATTTTTTTCTGATTTAAGTGTATCAAGTAGTCAAACATGCGGACATACGTTTCATTTAAGAGGTTATATGTGTTGTAAAAGAGACGGGAATGACAACTATGTGTGGCTCTGTTAATGCGTAATGGTAAGAAGAGTAAGTAGGTTTTATTTAGAGAGGAACATAAATATGTTTCCCATAGTTTTAAAGTACGTGAGTTACATCGTGACCAGGCACGAGAAAGGGTACATTTTTCATCGTCAAAGATGTATCAGAAACTACAAAAACCATCGTGGTTAAGTATGACCTAGACCACTCATGTAATGGCGCATACTCATGCAAGTCACTATATCAGTCCGAACGTACATTAATAATGCTGCACGCTTAATCAAAAGTCGTCGTTGCAAATACCGCTAAAAACATCCTGATTGACATTGCAACTTAGTGCCTTCTAGTTGCAACACATTGACATGATATGTCGTAAAAGCTAACGTTGGTACCAAACTGCCACACACATGGCTACGTGTTTAATGCCTCAAACATGATTACACTTGGTGATAGTATGAAACATAAACCAAATAGAATCTATCGGACCTTTCGGTTCGGTCATACCGAACCCAGATTATCAAATGAAATTTGTTGTCAGGTGTATGCCATACTACCAAATATAATTAAATTTAATATATTTATCGTTAAGTATTTGTCGATTTTTTGCACGTGACTAACACTTTTTACATCGTTCGAAATGTTGATACTTGGGCTATATGTAAACAATGCCCACACATCTGCCAACGTCATAAGCGATCATGTAAAGTTAACCTTGAAGCTCTAAATCGTGGGTGCATGTAAATTGTTGGTTCCAATTATAAATCAAAACACACTGAACTATACGTGATTGTCATTATGTTACACATAAAGACATTTACTATCGTTTAATTGTAAAGAAGTCAATTAACTTATTGTGATTTCTATGTTAAATGACTTACAATATAAATGAAAAACCTAAGAACATGGATACTACAAGCAAACATATGAAAGTCATGCTAATTATGTTACATATTCATGAGCGTTTAACCAGTCGACATTTACTATATAATAAAATACGAATGTCATCATTATATTTTACCCACTGACACAAAATAAACCAAACAGTCTAAAACAAATAAATTACAAATTATGTGATAGTTTCATAGTTTGAATGTTACCCACTGCAATAAATCTGCAATGACGACGGTTATGCCGATATGGAAACGTTTACAGGTATTTGTTGTATAACAACAAGCTGTGGTTATGTCTAGTAAAAACAACACTGTAAGGACAAGTCTTTATTTTTGTTCAAGAGTGTTTATTTCCTTTGCTTTTCTGGTTACACTTCTGTTGACTTAAATATATTATTAAAAAAAAAACTAGAGAGTGACAAAGAAAACGCTGTATTTAGAAGGTAGGCAATATATACGGTTTTACATATATATTGGGCCAATTTGTAAAGGCTTTAAGGTATAATGCATCTGACTTGTACGAGTTGCGCTTTACCATTACCATAGTTAACATGAACACATTCTAATAATTTGGCCATCTTTAATTCTTCAAAAGATATATTTTGTCACATTCACCAGCAATAACCTGTTTTGAAAGCCGATGAAGATTTCTATACTCATTTAATTTGCAATTGTATTTCTGCCTAATTACAGATATGTGCTGCAACTTTTTATTTACCAATATCCCGCCGAAATAAATCGTATTGTTGTTGCTATATACACATTGAATGCGACGATGCGTCAAACAAGTAGATGATTAAAAAAAACAAAGTTTGGCGATTATGTCATATTGATAACGTCGTACTTCCCGACCCAGTCGCATTGACATAACGAGCATTACTACTACCTCTCTCAAATGTCCCCGTCTCATTTAAGATGATATGTATTGATCGTTCATATGTTCACTATACATAGCTGATACTACAACCAATATACAAGATTTACACAGAGTAACAAACACCAGATGCATCTAATTATCCAACTTAAAGTTATGATGCTGTATAATGATAAAAAATAAAATCATAATGATAATAAATGTGACATTGTAAATCGTCCCTTTTGGGATGAATATATAACTTAAATACCTTCGTAGTAAATATATATATTAATCCCAATTGATTCGATATATTTAGGGAGTGTTGATGACGTTGAAAGGACTTCAATTAGTGTAAGCATAACATTTTCATAATATTATGAATTATTAAAATACATATTCGTATGTCATTAAATATGCAAAAGATTTACGTGTCCCCATGATTATTATTATCCCCACGCTTTTAAAAGCGTGGGGATATTGTATTGATCTTCGCTGTCTGTCCGTCTGCCCTGGCCACTATCTCAACCTACACTATTAGCAATAGAACCTTGAAACTTGTGTACATGTTAGCTATCAGCATATGCGCAACGGTGAGCTATTTGGAATTTTGAACTGACCCCTGGGTCAAAAGTAATGGGTAAATAAATGGGTAAAATGGTTAAAACACTCATTTAACTAACAACATGCGACACACATGATAATTAAGTTTAGGCTGTTTCACATTTATTTTTACATTTCTACACCGATTCACTTCTAATTGATACTGAACTTTTCTTATGACAATACGGTCAATCTAAACTATGCATGCCCCCATTACCAACACTTGGGTGCCCCGCCCACATACACAACGCCCGCCAACAATTTCGTATTAACATAACTTCTGCATTTATTCACTAATTGAATTCAAATTATTACTCAACATCTCTTATGACAACACGGTCTATCTCGACCATCCATGTCCACATTACCCACCCCGGGGCCCCATCAACATAGGCCTTGCCCACCCAAACTTTCCTTTTAATATACCATCGATGCGGCGTGGGGATACGCGTCGGCCTCTGCCGCGCCATTTTTCTTGTGGTTTTGTTTCGATGTATTATAATTCCTTAAAATTAGCTATTGGTCAACGGATGTTCCCATCAATAATTGCTGAACAAGTTTTTTTTTAAACTTTTGTATCCCACAATTGGATGCTGTACACGTTTCTTATAAACTGATTCTGGTTTTCCAATCAAAAGGCTATAACTCGTTAACATTTTATGAAAGCATATAAGTTTTCAGATGGATGCGTTATCATAAGTCGGTTATTGCCTATGAAAACAAGGTAATATATTTTCAGTATTAGCTTAAGAAGCTATCATAGTAGTATACATGCTCATAACGGTACTAAGTCTACGTATTAGTAATGCACGCATATTCCAAATATATAATAATAAGTTAAGCAGACAATTTCTTATTTATCGTAAACAAGAAGGATTTCAGTTTATGTTTGTATATATTTCTTCGTAATCGGGTCTGACATCATCGATACTTTGGTGCATGTGAAATCACCGAGTACTCGGATCGCATGTACATCACATTAAGTTAGTCATTAATGTTGGGAAAACTGTGAGGTAAAATATTGTGTGCACTTTTACTTAATATTTCAATTCAATGTATTAAACATATGTATAAGTCCATTACAGGACTTGAACATGATGAGGATTTTGTAGCATTGCATGTTTTAAAATATATTTATATTTTTGCATAAACCAATATAACATTGGTTTGGACTGACTGGTCTTCGTGAAGGTTTTGAGGTTGTTGTAAGCTTCTTACTGCTGCCTGCGGTCATCTGTTTGTAGATAATGATACAGCGATTATTAGTCGTTTTTTATGCCGTACCGTTTGGGTCAAAAGAACAAATACGCCAACAGCTAACAATAGATATCACAGCGGTTACAAAATTGTAATCGCGGTAATAATTTGTCACTGCGGTAACAATTTTTTCACAGCTATGATATCTATTTTGTCACTGCGGTAACAATTTTGTCACAGCGGTGACAAATAATGACTGTTTATGTATTGTTATGCCTGCTGTAACATTTATTTGTTTGGGTCAGTTTTCAACCAATCATTTTCCCCGTATTAAACCATGATTTTTCAAGAAAATATTATAATATTTTAAAAATAGTTTAAAGTAAAATCAATACGGAATTGAAGCTTTATTCGCTGTTACGTAAGAATTGTCACTTTATGATTATATAATTAAAACTTCATAAACAGTTAATACTCTAGATGACAATTTCAGAAACTTTATAATTTTCCGTTTCCTCAACGTATGTGTGTGTTTTTACAGCCGGATAAATGTCATAAAACCGGTTATGCCTTGAAGGCAGTGAACCGTTAAACAAGCGATAACGGATTTGCAGCACAAGTCTTTAACAATGTATTCCCTATGATCTAATTGCGATAAAGCAGATGATATGCCAAAAAGTGTAATTTAACAAATAATGTTCGCCGATTTGCCGTTTTGCAAGACGTTAGTTTATTGGTCAGTGTGATTTAGCTCTTATAAAACTCATTGGGTCAGACAAAGTATCACCGCAGTTACAAATATATCACCGCAGGGATAAATGTATTATCGCAGTGACAAAATTGTCACCTCGGTAGCAATTTTGTCACCGCGGTGGTATCTATTTTTAGCTGTTGGCGTATATGTACTTTTGACCCTAATGGTACGTCATAGTTTAATATTCAACAACTATTCGATCTGTGTATGAAGTATAAAACGTGTTGATGAAGAGGGATGATAACAGTTCTTACAAAGAAAAAGGAACATTTTTATAAAAAACAATTAGCATACATGAAATTCCTGCAATAATAGGGAGATGTCATTCTTAAATACATCACGTAAATACGAGTTGTTCAACCCTAAAGTAGCAGTTAACCGTAAACAAATGGGCGCGTTTAACGCATCGATACTTTTTAGCTGGTATTGTTGTTGTATGTTAAAGGGTAAAACATGTATGAACTGCACAATTATATTTACACTGTTGCGTGCAGCCATATTATTTCACAACGTTCGAAGTGCAGTCTGATTTGCATATCATGCTCTACTGTAAATCGCGAAATGTTCGCGGTGTGTTTCTTGTACTTTCGTAGGGCTTTTTTTTTACAATTGAAGAAACAAACAAGAAGTATAGTAAATATAATACAAAGTTGGTGACAGTTGATATCATTTGATATCATACTTATATCACATTTTATTTAACATTACAAACAATGTATGCCCTATAAAGCCCACACCGTGCATATGTAAACAATGTATTAAATATGTGCTGACTTTAATGAATGTCTACGTACTGTATTATGGTTACAGCAGGCGTGTATTCAACATCATGAACTAGTAAGTTATGTATTGATTATACTACAAATTGTTTAATGAATCGCCGTAACTAAAGTGTTAAGTCATGAAATAACACGTTACTTCAAGGCTACAATAATGCAGCCTGCGCGTGATAGGCTGGGCAGAGGCGGTTTACTCTGGTAGAAATTTAACAGGGTCAAAGAATGACTAGGAGTGCTTTGAAAACACGGCTCGTAGGAACATATTCATGATGTTCGCAATAACGCGTATTTATGTCTATTAATTCATTTAATGCCGTAATATAACGGTTTACCCCCCCCCCCCATATTAGAACTAAAATTCATTTTAAGCACATTTATGGACCTGACTTCCAAATGATTAACAGCTCTTTCCTATGTTACTAGAATGTTTTATGCGAAATAACTTTCGTGAATGAATTTAGCATTGGTGCGATTGTTTTGGAAAACATATTCACTTGAGGAAATCAAGAGTTATCTTTTTTATTAATTGTTGTATTATTAAATGTTTTATCGCGTACTTAACGCTAATATTTAGAGTGTATAATATAAGACATACGATAGTATTAATAACACAGTGTAATTCTTATACCTGTTTATTTTTAACACATATGGATATACTTATGTTTTAATATGCATCAAACGGTATACTATGCCTACTTAACGGAATACTATGCTTACTATTTCCAGATATCAAGACGCCAGTTATATTTGTTGAGGATGTCAAGATTAAAAAAGACGGCGTAACGAAGTGTGTACCGCTCTAGAATGCGAAAGGTACATGCAAACCCACCAATCAAACAAAAAAGATTACGTCGAAATACCACGCCAAACAATCACATATACGTTCAATATAAGTGTAATGAAACAAAGAAAAGGGTCAAGCCGGTTCAATACTAGTATAAGGTTGCTGTAACCAAATACTGCCATTGTTGCGATTCGGAATACATGAAGTAATTTGGAATACCTGATACCTTCTTAGAAGATGCATATCGGTGGATGTTTTTTTTTTAATAAACAAAATAAATATTTGTCGCCTTTGAGCATAGCGATACTGATACATGTATGTGACTTTAATATGACACATTTTGAACGACCTTCTTTTAAACCATTTCTGAATTGGTCACTATATTATAATGGCAAAAAGTGAGTTTGTAGTGGATAGAAAGCTTTGTGCAAATGCAATAAACAATATGATTTTAGTAGAAGTGATCAATATAAACATTTATTTGTTTATCTTTAATACCTATGTGAATACATTTTATTTAAGACTGTTGTTTTGAGGGAATAAAGTATTGGTCCACTTAGAAAGATTATTTCGTTTGTTCCTAACATTGCCTTATAATCGTACGTAATGTTAATATGTCAAGTTCATAACGAATTCATTCCGACGCAAATCTTTTTTCATCGTGTATGTAAGTGCTGAATACAATTGAAAATGTATGCAGAGACATCGTATGAAGAAATGACGTAACACAGATAATGGTTTATTTTCATAAAAAAGTGAGAAACTAGCATCATGACATAAACGGAACAAAACATACAATTAAGTAGCACTCATAGTAATTATATGTCAGACTTGTCTATGTAGAAATAATAAAATAAAAAAAAAACACACACATAATACATCAGCTGTACATGCTTTGTTTGGTTCGTTTGTTTTATTTGCTGTTAAGTCCGGCTCTGTTGAAGGACTCTCTCTTGTATATTCTACATTTAAACGCATGTGATCCATAAATGGGGAATGGTATCCTAGTCCTCCGCTAATTTATTTTCCAAATTACATATACTGCAACGAAAGATGCACTAATTATCGCCCTTTAACCTTCATCATCTGAAAATACAGTAAAAGAATGGTTAAAGAAAATTTCATATCTAAAGGTCGACATGTCATAAAATACATTTAACTTATCAAAATATAATTGAAAGGGCTGACAAACATTCTATTATCTCGTACATCAGCCATCCAACAACCCATCTTTTTTAAAATAGGTGAATTGATTCAGTGGGTCGGCATGTTTTTTGTACAGCATTTTTTATAATTCTACAGTAAAATGATTAAGAAAACACTTATATTGCACCACATAAAATGCTATTAAACTATAATATTGAAATACACAAATATGTATCTATCCCATGCTAAACTATGTGTCCCATGTAATACAACTAATACAAAAAAATTATATTACACATGTGTAATACACAATTTTTAAGCATTTTCTTTGGCTTAGTTTTCGTTTATTGACCAATAGCATTTTGTTATTTTGCTAAAATGACGTTGTAACTTAACATGACGTCACGAAATATAAACAACATTCGGGATTAATCATTATGTTTGCGGAAACATTTATTTAATTTGCTCATTTAAAGGCATGTGATAAAAAGATCTGACACTCGTTGTCATATCATACCATATTTTATTAAACTTCTCCAGGAAATTCGTTTGTAAGCTCGCCAAAGGCTCGCTTACTTACAAAATTCCTGAACTCCTTTAATAAAATATGGTATGATATGACAACGATTGTCAGATCCTATATATATGCGTCGGGTGTCAAAACCAGCATTACCGGATGTAAAATCTATTTTAATCTGGCAGATTATCCGCTGCTGTGTGCACCCGCCAATTAGTTTAAAATGGATTCCGAACCGGTGAGTCGATTACATAACACCAGAACATAATATCCCTTCCAAAACGGGCGCTATGCTGCTTAATATTACATGTTTATTGCAATAAAGTGAAGCTCCCAACATTTTATGTCGCAGTTTATAACAATACATGTTATGTTTCATCTTCTGCAATGTTGCTTGAGGTTTTCGTATCTTTGATAAGTATGAAAGAAGAATACATTTAAACAGAGGAAACGTTCTTCAAAAGATTTAAATCAATGGTAAATTCATTCACGACAGAAATTTCGTGTATTACCTTCTAACATGGGTATGAGCTGTGTTGGTAATTTGGAAGTCATGTCATAAAATGTGCTTACAAGGAAGTTTAGTTCCAAAAAGAGGGGTTAAACCAATAGTTTTTGGCAATTAATTAGTTATCAGCGATAACACGGCGTCGGAAAAATGAATGATTTAGTTATATTTTACCTGACACGTGCGTCAATACTGCGTATTATAAGAGAAACGTATATTTGTACATCCCATTTCTCGAATGTTACGTTAGGAGACAAAAGATTTGTAGACGGTTTTCCTTCAATAACTTTTATTCCGACGTCTACGATCTTGAAACAAAAAACCGGGAGAAGCACAAACACCGGAGAGCCGAAAGGGTGTATTCATTTAAAATAATTATAAATACAAAGCGGTTTACTGGGTTTAAATATTCACTCTTCCTTCAAGAAAACCCAACAAACGACGCCATCTTTGAAGGTTTGTTCCAACTTTCTCACTTAAACGCGGTAAGCTCCCTTATACGCATGCCCCCCCCCCCCCCCGATTACAGTGAGCGTTAATGAAAAATATATTTTTATGTAACACACAATCATTTAATACATACTTTTCAAAATATATTGTACGAAAATAAAGCCGTCGATATTTATGCCATTTAAAAACAGTTGTGATACGTGTTTATGTATGTGATTTCTCGAATGCATGAATGTTAACCGTTTGATTATCTAAAATCATTCTCAACTGATAATTATTTCTATACCAATCATGTTGGCATGCGAACACTCTCCATCTCGAATTACTTATGTGACTATATGTGGTCAACGTATGAGTCGCAACTGATAAAATTCATTTTCAATGCACAATGTTCGATACTGATACTGCTCAAAATATACAAATGTACTTCATTAGCATTTGTGAAGTTTTCGTCTGATTTCCTTATCTAAATCAACACATGTTAAGCGTTTGGCAACCTACAACTTATTGACTCGCCTGTTTAACAAGTGTTTAGTATTCACATTTGAACAGTGAATACTTTTATTTTGACTTGATCTGCAATAAATTAACACAAAGCACGAATCAACAACACACACATTTAAAAACAATGTCCAAAACCCATCAAAGAACAAAAAAAAGGAATGCAAAACTAAACCAACACAAATTACAACACATGTATACAGACCTATATATCCATGTACTTTGCTGTATGGTTTGTATAATGATTAAACGGCAAAGATTGTTGTAAAAATGTAAGTATACAATTTTATTAACAAAAACTCAATACAGTTAATCTTGTGGTTGCGACCACTTGAATTAATCAATCGTTGTCCTATGCGACTACGTTGAATCCCCCCCCCCGAGCGTTTTCACTATATTTTGCTATTGTATTAAGTGAATTCTGTCCTACGCGACCCGCTAATTTCCGGGTATATCATGTTCAAATAATAGATTCAGCAACCACGTTGTCGTAAAATGAAAAAATATGTTGATTGGTTAAGTGTTAAACGAGTTAAGGGTTAAGTGCACTACCCGATGCGCTGATATTGAACACGTGGTTTACGCATGTACAGAACCTATTCTTTGCAATCGTGATTACTCGGCATACACTTTGAAACAATGACTACATTCGTATCGGCTTTCCGCGAAAGGCCGAGCAGTTTTATATACCAACTTCCTGTATATTTAAAAAAAATGGCGAAAGTTTGTGTTTACGAAATTCATAAAAGAAGTTTATCGTCGAAAATGGTAATAGTGTTTAGTTAGATTATAAAATAGCAAGGCAATATGTTAAACTACACTAATATCTGGATTATTTTATATAATTAAAATGTTAAAGCCACACACCTTGCCTCTGACTTTTAAACGAAATACATATTAATCAATACGTATAGATGCAATTTGAAAATGTGCAAAATTGTCATTAAATCTATAGTAATTTATTATTATTCAAACTGTACCACTTTTAAAACCGAAAGTAGGATTTTTATTCGTATACGTCCATTCATTTCGATTAACGCCATTGTTGTTAAGTTTAAACCGCAAAAAAAGACGGATTTCTACCTTGTAACCACCAAATATATTCTAATCGGCATATATAAAATTAAATACATAGCATATTAAGCAAGTAATATACTATTTTTTAAATGGTACCGCTTTTAAAACCGAAAATAGGATTTCTAAACGTATACGTCCATTTATTTCGACAAACGCGATCATTTTTAGGTTTTAAAGCGCAAAAAAGACGGATTTATACCTTGTAACCACCAGATATATTCTAATTGACATAGATAAAATTTGTTTCTTATTTATACTTAAATTTACTATGCCAAATAAGGTGTGTGGCTTTAAACAAGACTCCCTTTTGTGGTATATCAATATAAAATTGACTGCATTTATATTGGCAGATTTGAGGCTTGGCTTAAATTCATATCTGTATTAAATCTGGAATGAAACCAAATACTATCATTTTCACAAACATGTCAGTGGCACGTTTTGTATGACATTCAGCAACAACGCTACTTATATTTATTGTAAATATACACGGGTACAATAACAATTGCTTTTGAAATAATTTTTAAAAAGACAAGGAAACATGACATATAAACGTAATTTACGTTCAACTGCTTTGTATATATTCTTCTTTAGTGTATGCACTTTTTGGGCGATAATAACATAAAGAATACACAAGTTCATGCCCACTTTCGAAAATCGCATGAAATTGACGCAAAACGGTTCACAATTCACTAAAACAAAGATACATTTCCTTTTTGATATTTAACTTAACCGAAGTTTGACAGTTTGGTTCAGATCATCAATCGGATGTGTTATGACGATGCATGATTTAATGTTTATATAACACAGGTTAACATATTTAAATAATACCTACTGGAACACGTTTAGTGGATTTCAAAATACGGTGATGTTTCTTACACCTTTTTACCAGGTAGCATTCTTTAACAAAACATTCAAGCCGCGCAATAGCTGTCTGGTTTGAGTGTTGTTTTTTCAGCAAACAGTGACATTCATGTATTGTGAAAGAAACTCAAACTTACAATTTGACTATAACACAATTGTCATATATAATATTATATCGATGTCATGTGTCTTATCTAATTTTGATGTGATTCCATTAAATATTTATGTTGAAGAAAACAGTTTACCATGCATCTATAATAATTTTCACAATAAACAATACACATTGTGCATAGCCATTAATGACGCGCATACAATTCCGGTACGTTATAACATACTTGCCAAACCGTGAATGTATCATTTCAATTTGCATGTAAAAAGTTTGCAGTTTATATCGGTTAAATAAAATAGGAGGTTGTGTTTTCCAATTTCTATAACATTCATATCATTTCATTTTATCAGCACATTATTCATAAATACAATTCATATGTCGTTAAGAATCTGAATCTTTATTTAATTTGTTATATAAACACATCTGAATGTTTGTTTCATCAAACTTGTGCTGGTGTTATAAAAGCATAAAGAAATATACATGTGTGTTGTAAGCGTGCATTACCTGAATGCATTCCACAAAAAATACAAATGTTGTATTGGCAGTTTCCAGCAGCATTTTATGAAATTTGTCATTAAACATTCTTGCTAGATTTAGCAGAAGCGGTTTATTCTTTAAGAAATACTGCAAATTCGAAACAGCGGTTTATTCTTTCAAACATACTGCAAATTCAAAACATGACCAGCATATATTTGAACAAATCGTTCTCATAAACATCTTCACGAAACCACCTGCATGCGCGCAGTCGATAATATGTTAGCGTCCGGAAAGCCGCTCATACATATACCCGATCACTTATTTTCTGCTGGACGAATCGTTTTCATGAAAAATGTCAACGTATTAATGCATTATCTGGGTGTTTTTCAATGCACAATATCCTCAAATGAAAATGCTAATATATCGTCATGCTTTCCCTCATTATGTACAAAATATATATTGGATATTGTGAAGTGCTGTTTGTTCTTTTGTTACATTATGGCAAAATGATTGTCGGCTTGTGTAATGTTAACTTGTGAATGACTATTACTTTATTTAATTATCAACTACTTTAATATGTCAACAAAAATATCGAAAGTGTGGTTCCAATACAACAGTTTTAACCGACAACTTATGTTGATAGTGGTATGTCATCCAGTGGAAATGAATGGTGTAAAGAACAACCGACCGAACGAGGGGAATTTCAATCCCTTCATTGAAAGGAGGCATTATTAATGCAAATTATGCCTTTGAACAGTGCTCTTTTAATAATGTTACTATGTTCCCATATAGAACATATAATTAATAATACAACCGTGTTAGCTACTTTTCTCAGCAACACCACTTTTTCCGATACTGGTATCTTCGAGACAACAACGTTGGTATAAAAGAGACTGCGTCGTTGAAATAGTCGAGTTTCAAATCGGAGATTAAATCGTTATGTATATTAGATTTGTTGATATAGTAAAATCGGCAGTTTCACTTGCTGCAATGTTCTATTTTTTCTGTGAATAAGAGCAAGTATAACAAAAGAATCACCTGTCACTTATACAAATCTGATACGGATGCATTATTTTCTTGGATTGTTCAATAGTGTCTTATGCTAAGAATTGAAACAAAGGCATAGAGGTAAGAATATTTATATTCCTTTGTTGTTCATTTCATATTCGGTTTAGTAAGTACATAAATGTATCGCAAGTACAGATGTAAATACATCAACAGTAATATATAATAAGATACAAAGCAATAATGCGAAAAGGCAAAGTTCATATCGAAAACAATAAAAACATTGCTTTAATGTTCGAGGTTTGAACAACAAAGCAATCAATCGTTGTACTTCGCGAGACTACTTTGTAAGCATTATTGGCATATAAATATCTGAATAGTTTCAAATTTTGATGTTTAATTATAAATAGTCTAAATAACAAAGGTAACAACTACAAACGTTTATCTAGTATATATTTTAATCGTAAATTATTTATTTAGCGAACGTATTTCTTTCAACCATGCCCCTGCATTAACAAATTATACCATTGCAAATGCATATTGGGTTCAATAAATTTATTGTGTTACATGCTAAGAATGTTATTAAATCATAAGTTTAAGTTACATAATTTAATTATGCTTTATTTTAAAATTGTTGTCTTACCTTAAATAAATTAACATATTATGATAATATAAGAACATATTGCATTGTGTCATTGTAATAGTAAGTCTAAATCACAATGTGTATATGCTTTTGATCAGTTATTTATATTTTAATGTTCTATTTCGTGTACATAAGACTTTATATAATAAGCAATTAAATTCGTGGTAAGTGTGTATATTACTCATGTAAGCGTATTTAGCAAGCTTAAATTATGCATAGATACGTAGGTTTAGTAATAAATAATTTTAATGAAGGAAAATATATATTTTTGCCTGAATGTATACACACTGTTGTTTTTGTATTTTAAAGAACACGTGAAGCCCAAACATAATGACGCACTTCAGCAATTCAAACCTGTCGGAAACGGCCACCTCGATGGAAAACTACTCTTTACCGAATATAAATTATACAACCAACGAAAGAGACTTACACCCTATTACGAAATATGTACAACTTTTAATCATACCAATACTTTGCACCATCGGGCTAATTGGAAACACTGTATCGACCGGAATTTTCATGCACAAATCACTGCGGAACAATTCTTGTAGCATCTTCCTGGCCGTCAGGGGATTATCTGACAACGGCTTTCTAACAACTCTTCTAATTATCTGGATTTCAAGAGCGTTTCGGTTGCAGTTGGGATCTACACATGGCGCCTGTCGAATTATCATATTTCTAACGTACGTATGTGGATTCATTTCCGTGTGGATGGTTGTGTTTGTGACCGCAGAAAATTACATTCGAATTTGCCGACCTTTCGTCGTCAATCGTGTATGCACACCGACTAAGGCTAAACTTATTGTGGCTGTTATAGGACTAATAGCTGTCTGTTTGTATAATTTTCCTTTCTGGGCGATGACGCCTTCAACGTGTTCGGTTTATCCAGACCTCCATAATATCATTCAAGGACTTGTTTACTCAGACACCGTATTAACGCTAGCAATACCGTTTGTGTGTTTATTCTTGTTAATGACGGCAATAGTTTGTGATCTGGTGAAATCTTACAAACGGCGAAAACATCTTAGAGCACCTAATGCGAGAAAAAACCGGAATCCAATGGCGACAGTAACGAAAATGCTGTTTGCTGTGACGCTCTCTTTCTTTGTGTTGAATTTACCGTCACATGTTAACAGATTGCGTCTGATGATTTTACCACTCATTGGTGTTCAATCTGGCAATGAGTTTTCTGTCTTGGACCAAGCGGTGGAACAAATAACGCTGTCGATATACTACCTATCCTTAGCCTTCAACATAGTGGTGTATATCGCGTTCGGCAGCAGATTCCGTTGCGTTTTTATTGACGTATTTTGCTCAAGATGCAAGGACCACATGTTGTGTCTGACTTCAAACAACAATGACAAGCAATTGGCTACGCAGTCTACTTCAGTCATGTTAACAAATCAAGGTTTTGAAGTTGTGCCGATGCAACAGTATAAAGACCAATGTGACGTAAGCAACGAGTGTTAAACCGCCAATACAAAATATGAAATTATATTTGGAAGAATTGTGTCAGTTCATATTTCGTGTGTTCGTTATTAGAGACTTTTGTATGTACGATAATCGGACAGTAGATACGGATCACGTCTATTGTAAAGACACTCGAAACGCATGTAACCCTGCACTGTAAACTGTCAAAATATTAGTATATATATACGTTAACAATACAATGACACATGTATGAAAACATGTGTCCACTTCTGTAAATAGAGCCATGTTAAGTAAAATTGAAACTAAAATATAAACAAAATGTCAACTGTGTTTTCGTCTAATCATCATTCGCAATATTTTGCTGATAGTATCTTGATCAAATAAAGACTTGAATATTAAAATTAAATATATGTAAACCTAAAATAACGCTTGCTTCTGGTCTGCAGCTAGTTCGATCGGATTGACATATTTTTACATAAAACTTAAATAATCATGGAACATTTAAATGAATCAAATGGAAAACTATACCAAGTATTGATAAGACCGCCTTTTTAAACAAATGTCATTGAATCAAAACGTGTGTATGTGTTGTTGTTATCATCAACAACTTCATCTGTTCATACGACACACGAGCATTGACATTGTATTAGCACGTGTACACTGAATACTGTGTTTGTGTTTGGAATAAAACATAAAACAATTAATATGATGATGATTTTATAACGATACAGTCTAGTTTTTGCATATACACAGTAATCTGATTTACGGTCTATTGTTTAGATACATAAAGAATGCCTGGCATTGATACTTGATATATATATAGTCATTTAATATGTTAATCATGCCTCAGAACGTCTTAATTTTGTTGTAATGGTTCATATTTAAATATTCAGCACTAAACTGCAATTTTCCCTTCAGTCAATGTAATGTTAAAATACTTAGATTTATCGCTCTTCATTTTTCATGAACACTTGTTAGCGATTTATTCTGGGGTACGAGCGACTCAGTACGTCATTCAACCGCGTTGAACCCCGTATGCTTTGCATTGACTGGTCAAAGGTGGTGACATCAGCTTCGATATATTATAAAGTTTATATTGTATGGTATGTATCGTTCTTTATCGTTTTTTATTCTTTATTTCTTGAATTGCCTTTAATAATAGCCTTTCCCGTGTTATTAACAGTATCTCTTCTGATTATGTTTCTAGAGTCGCATGATTCCTATATATAATATACAATCGTACACTAATACAAAACATAGAAGCTGATACTAAAATTAATCACGAATGTAAGGCTAGCTTTCATTTTATATATGCACACTTATAAAAAATAATCACGTATTGGAGTGTAAATAAACGATCAGCGCTTAAACTTGAAATTTCATTAAACATGTTCGGATTAGAGTATTTTCACAAAATGTGCATTATATTGTATTCGTTTGGATTAGACTTTTAACAGATATATCGATGTGTGTATTTGTATGAGATTTGGCATCTAAAACACTGTCAACACACGTATAGGTGATAATTAGAGCACATTAAATACATTATGTTTCAATAAGCATGAGTCGGAAGTGTTCTTAATTTGTTTGCGTTTAATCAAAAGTGCCAATTATACCGCAATGTACTAAGAGACTGTGCATATAACATGTTGAGATTAAATCTTACCAATCGAATACAAATGGATTTTATTGAAATCGGTCTAGATTTGTTTTGTTTATTAACTTTATGTATGTAAACTCAGCTTCGGGGCATTTCTCTTAAACGAACTATGCTGCATATAAATAAATGCTTATACATTTTACCAGCCACATTTGCAAAAAAAACATACACAAGTGATATGTATATGTGGACGGTGGTTGAGATAAGACGCTGTCGCGAAAATAGAAGCGCGGTATATTAATAATTTATATGCACCTTGATTGTGCAAACAAACCATAATTCGCCTATGTCGGTCAACGGGTTTGAAGTAATTTCACGCAAGGCGTTATTTCTATAATATATCAGTATTATCAATAGGGATTACATATGCTTTCAGACTGACCACATTATTCATTTTAATGGCTTCAACTGGTCAAGCTCAGCTCTAAACAAAGAAGTCCGTATTACATTGTAAGAACATTTTTGTCAAATATTAAATAACGCGGACAAAACAGATTGGCTGATGTGAACAATTATATAAGCCAACCTGTTTTTGACAGACATTTGTGCATGCAATTTAACGTTATTATATTCTTTAAATACATGTAGTATAAAAATTTGGTTAAAACACTATTTATTTAGTTCATTGAAAGCACATATAAGCAATACAGTACAAGCATACATATTATATCTGAACAATATTCAAGGCAGGTTGAATTGCAGTATTGCTAAACATAAAGGCTGTAAAATACACTTGGACAGAATTTAGAAGGAAGCTCGAGGCTTATTCTATGTCTCTCTTCTGTCAGTTAGAAGCGCTGCTGTAAAGGTGTAAACAGCCAAACAACTATTTAAAGACAAGTCACAATTACGAACACTATATTACAGTGATATGCAATTATATACTGTTTAGAAATATTAAAAAATAATATAAGTTATAATACAAACAGTATAACAGAGTAATGTATATACTATAAGAGCTAATAAGTTGAGAAGGAAAGGGGCAGAAGTGAAAGAGTAGAGTTTCAGAATAAGAGAAGTTACGGAAAGAAAAGAAGCAGTTGCGGGAACGGGGCATCGTTAGCAGGATATGGTTTGTTCCTGAGATAGAGTTGGGTTAGAATCCATGACTATCTCGGATGAAAGACTGAACATGTATGAATATTCATGCGTTTACTTCATATGATCCGTCTTTAGCACCGAAAAGAAGTAGTTGCAAAGTTATGGGTTGGAAACTGGACGTATTGTTAAAAAAGATACCTCTTTTGTCTGCATAAATGGGGCAATTGAAGAAAAAGTGTTATGTGTCTTCAATCGCAACGCATTGACAATATGGACTTTGTACATGTTTTTTTTGCGTACAAATGTTCAATTAAACTGCTACAATTCATTAGAAGATTAGATGTCCGCTCCCAATCGTAGTACTGCTGGGGAATTATTTTCTTATATTTACTAAGATTTGCTTTGAAAGCAGAGAGAGAAGGAGCCGTTCTTACCGATTCCGATAGATTGTTCCATAAGTTTATAGTTGATGGTAGGTAAAAAGTTGTGATTTACATTGAATACTGCGAATATTGATAGAGTTACGAAGAGGATAAGCCGATCTTTCCCCACGCTATAGGGGATAAGTGTGCACAAGTATGGGGTTGATAGTGAATTATACATTTTATAGAAGTGGGTAAGTTTATGGTTTGTTCTCCTATATGTTTATGGTTCGAGAGCAGTTTTATTATATAGGTTTTGCAAAGATGCCAAACGTGTTCCCCCGCTGATTATCCTTGCTTCTTCTGTTGAATCTTCTCAAGTTCTATTTCATCTTGTGTATTAATCTTATCCCAGTCTATATCAGCGTATTCAAGAATTGGTCTAATCAATGTTTTGCATATCGATAGAAGGGACTTTCTATCGAGCGTAAACCTAAACGTCCGCATTGAGTCTTTGCCATGCTTTCTTCTTGATTGATTCAATATGGTCATGCCAGGAACATGTATCAGAAAAAGTTAAGCCTAGATGCTTGTGAGACGAAACCTCCGTGATTTTTCAGTCGTTTACAAAGAGAGGGGGCTGGATTGGGCGGTTAATTTTTATAGATAAAACTAAGGATTCGGATTTGGATGGATTGAAGGTAACCAACCACTTATCAGGCCATGAATGATTTTTTGCAAGATCAGAGTTAAGATGATTAGCCGCATCAACAAGGTTGTCGACGATGACATATAGCGCGGTGTCATCTGCAAATAGGCGAATTGGACAGTGAATATCTCGTACAATGCCATGTAAATATATAAGAAATAGGAGGGGCCCTAATATAGACCCTTGAGGGACACCATAGTTTATGGGTAATTGGTCAGATTGGCAGCCAGAGATTGCGACACACTGGGTCCTCTCGTGTAGGTATTCTTTTAAACAAGATATAAGATTGTCCGAGGTACCACTAAGTCGGAGCTTGTGGATAAGTTATTCATTCTAAAAAAGTGAAACTCCAGCTTCTGGAGCAGTATTGAATTTTCATTAAAAACTATTTATTTGGTGAAACCAGCAATCTTATAATCACATTAATACACATTGCCAAGTCAACATACATAAAAGAGTAATAGGCAGCTTGTCAGATAATGGTCTGTAAAAAATCAGTATAACCTGCAGAACCTTCAATTGATGAACATACACGTTTCCTTTATAAGTACAGAGAATGTATAAGAATCTAAGTATAAAAAAGGTCTTAAACAAGGTTTCTTAAAAAATAATAATAAAAACACAATACCGCCACCAGCCTCTGAAAGCTGGAAATATAACAACATCGAAGATATGTACGGGGATACACGCTACTGCATCCACGCAGTACACTTCCATTCTCAGTCAAAGGCCTTTGAAATGTCGCAAAAAACGGCTCGAACCTCTTTACCTTCGTCAAGGGCTTTACAAAAGGAGTGATATACAGAGACTAGTTGGTTGACAGTGGAATCTTTTAGAATGAAGCCTGATTGAAATCGGGTTATAAATTTAATAGCCCTTAGATGGTTAAAATATATTTGTAGTAATTCTCTCGAGACATTTTCTTAAAGCGCTTAAAAGGGGACTCGGTTTTGTTAAGTGCACAAACAATTGCTTCTTTCCAGCTCCGTGGGACCCTACCATTTCTAATAGAAAACTTGAACAGATTTTGTAGAGGACCTGCACTCTCAGAATCAATTTGCTTTAGGACTTGACTATTTATTTGGTCTTGACCTGATGCCTTTCACGTGTTCATAACTTTTATGGAATCCAATACATCTTGACGGGAAATAATGAGATCTTCAAAGACGGGGCAATCTGGCTCTTGGGAATGTAGGCTGTGCATATGCGTTCTGGGTGTAGTTAAAGTAGATTGAGATTGGGAGAATGAATGAAGAATATTCGCTTTATCAAGGGGTGACTCATATGGTACAATTATGAATTAAGGGAGGCAACTCGTTATATGAGGTGTTTTTATTTGTATTTTTTTTTCCAGAAGTCGGATGATGAGTGTTGATTGTCACGTATTAGTTTAGCGATATTTTCAAAGTGAACTTATTTCGCTGATCTGACAAGATGATTAACAATATTACATTGATGTGCCAGTGCCGGTCTAAATTGGTAGCCTTGGCTTTATTGTATGCTCGTTTGCGGCGTCGGATTTCCTTGCAAAAATTATTATGTAGCCATGAAGGATCAGCTGTTCTTATTGTAACTATTTTGTGTGGGATTGTAGTTTCGCAGAAACTGATAAGTTGACGTGTGAAATTTTAAGTATATATGTCAATATTATTATCAAAGCAACTGTTCCAATCGACGTTCTGCACAAGTTGTCTTAGATTAGTGCAGTCCCCATCTTTATATCGCCATATTTTACGTTTACAATTAGACCCAGCTGTTTTATTGAATTTTATGACGCAGTAGACTGAACAATGAACTCGAAGTTGCTGGTAAAGAAAAGGTTATCCAACGCCTTTTGATAATATTTATATGTTCGTTAGCAGGCCAAAGTCTCAACATCAAACATGTAAGGATAAGTTAAACATACCGATGTGTATACGTATAACAAAAGTCGTAATACATACCTGAATGTCTCGAGTGTTCGATTGCAATTTTGTAAAGTTACGGTTCTTATAATTGTGTTATGTATTATAATAGCCTTCCATATGTATAATTGCCTTGATCGAAATAGAACAACACATATTACAGCTCATTGTTTAATACGGTAGGCATTCAATAATACTAAATTGTATAAATAACTATTCAACGTCTATTGAAAATGATGTATTGTGTATGGTTATGTAATGAGTATATTGCTGGTATAGGTCTTGATTGTTACCTGTATTTAAAATGCTTTAACAATAGTATCTGTGAACCGTTTGCTTTACCAATAGGTTGTATAATCGCCTATTTCCCTAAATAGTCACATACGAACTTTACATAAAAAAATTGTATTTGCAAAGTTAGAACACCCAAATTGCAATACGAAAAACAGGTTTGCGAGTGTATTATTTATGAGATATGTTAAACCATTAGGCTGTTACAACATTTTGAACTTAATGATAGTTGAGTATTTTTCTTCTTCTTGCTCGTAACAAAAGATAAAAAACACGTAGTTTTGAATTATTTAAGTTAACGCCGTGGTTGTGTGTGTATAGCTCGTGTCTTGTGAGTATCATAACGCTGCAGGTATGAAGCTATTAAAATAAGTCTTTATGTAATTATTGATGGCTTGAATAAAAATGGTAATTAGAAGAGCCATTACACTCGTAATTGCTTCTGTATCGCCTGTGATAATTGAACAAATTAAATAAGTTTTCTATTCTGAATCATTACTATTTACTGTTGATGGAAATCTAAAACAAGTTTAAACAATTGCAAAGAACATTTACAACCAGTCCTGACCGCTGGTAAAGTCAACAGTTGTTCGTAGGTAGCACACTATTGCTTTAGTGCTGTTGGTCGCGTTCGGACAAATAGACTATTGAATTAATACTACGTCTGAGTTATAGGAAACTTTCTCAAAAAGTTACTTGGTATTCCGTTAGATTTCAAGAAAAAAAATACATAGAATAAATGCTTATTCCTCAATCCATCAATGTTATTTTAGATAAAGTGTTGCTTCTGCATACAATAATAAACTGGCATATGTTCGCATGTATGCTATTTCAACGCAATACAAATGCAAGCCTGCATGAATGCTTATAGACACAAAGTACGCCTTAAATATACTAAATTAACATCGATATGAATTATATAAATGTCATGCTTAATACCTGTATTGTGTGCATATGAGATGATATACATGTTATTAAAAAAAATACATAAGTACTTAATTACGAAAAAACAAACTCAAATAACCGAATTGTTTTGATAAAGCGTACCCATACATTGCATTGAAAAACAAAAGATGTCTTTAAACCGTGAAACATATTGATTTGTGTTGACAGGGACTGTATTGCACTTTGAAGGTCTCTTTTGTTGTAAGGAAAAATACTCGTCTCATGCGTACAGGAAACTCAGTAGGTGCAGCAATTTAATTCACGGATTCGCTAATGGAAGTGCAAATAGCTTCCTCTTTGTTAGTTTATCTTTTCCCAATATCTAAACATTATATTTAAACATTTCTGCAACGCCGGTATTGTGTTTTATACAATATATATATGTGTTATATAAACGAAGTATTAACCAGTGAAAACAAATCATACGCATGTGTATATGGTGAAAGGCTTTTCCACACACACACAATCAAGACGTATGTTTACGTGTGTTTTTTCGTTACAGCATACCTTGTCTTTACTAGTCATATTAAATCCATACCATTGATAAATAGAATTGATCACACCGTCTTTAATCGCTCTCGGAAAAATAATGAAGCAAACACGAATAAGGTGCATAAGCAGGATTCATAAGTTGTCGAATATATACTTAAGCTTGGATTGGATATTTATTTTTAGTGGATTATTGTCTTGTTTTTTTGCGCGAACTCGTCAAAATTTCTATCAAAGCGCAACACTAAATATTCGAAAAGTTTCTAGCCATGTTAATGTATTGATTATGCACATTTACTCGCATGTGTGCTTGTTATATTGGTCAATACATACATTAAGAATTACATGTGTGATCGCATTAATATTTTATGTCATCATTGTATTTTCAAAATTTGACCTTTAAGACTTGGAGTTCATCATTTGTAACACCTTCTAACCACGCGTGTCGTCTAATAAAAACATTAGATATAAAAGGCAAAGTGAATGTTAACCGACGGTCAAGTACAGATTAAACGCGTGAATGTTGTTATCAACAAGCCAGCAGGTTTATGAATATAAACTAACTATTATCTTGTAATGTATTATGTCTCTAGGAATTCGACAATTTAATCAGGAAATATTCAACGCCATTACTAAATGCGAGCTGGTTGAGACTGTTTTATTAAAACTTGCCTTATACTAGTTGTTTAAAGCGCTTTCGTTAATTGACAATAAAAAATAATACAATTTCTGATGTATATTAAATTGTCCGCGAGGGATTTACTGAGTGTTTTTTTTTTGTAATTGCTCACTATTGGAAAATATTTTATTTATGAACAAATACATCATTTTCAAGTACATTCACATTCGTACCGTACATTAGTTTTTTTATGATAAAATAAAAGTGTTATATTTTGAAGCAATTTATACATATAGTGCGTCTGAAACATGGTTTTGATTCCTAGTTTAATACAAAATGGTATGGAATAAACTAACTATTGTATATCGCTATTTTGTAAAGCTTTACATTTGTCTTAAATCTCTAGTATGTTCGGTTGAAATGTACTACGTTAAATGTGTAAGTATAAAATTTTTAAATAGTGTTAATGTCAATAATATCAAATAAAAGGTAAGTCTCTGTACTATACTACATTCGTGTTGGTATTAGTTCAGTTTTAATTGAGTCGCAGTCATACTGTTAAGTGTTGTCGTCAAGGAAACATTAACGTGTAAAGCAAACGATCATGCGAAAACGTATTTGAGCCATGATTTTGTGCATGGTGACTTGAATGTTAATTTAACGAGCTATACCCCAAACTCATTTTGTTTTTGACCCTCAATTGATTGGGAAACCTAAGATATGTAGTAACGTTCTCAAATGAATCTTCGAAATGTGTATGCATGCATTTAGTTTGATTTTTGCTCACAGACAAACCATGGAAGCTGCAATTCGTTTCTATATGAATGTAATGTGACTTTATACCATTGTGTTAAATGATGTGCTCATATACAGACTTTATAGCTGCATTCGTGCTTTTGGTGTCACATAGCATGAAAACCGATCCTGATTCTTTCTACAATATACTTAACCAATTTATTATGAAAAGACCGAAATTAAGCCATTATCGTGTAAAATTACCACAAGCACATGTCCACCAAAGTTGTTTTCTTCATAATCTGTAAAAGGCAACAGATCAGGGATATCATATTAATCGGTGTAATTAAATATTACGATATAAACGACGCGCATATTGCGTGAATATAATGTTGTAACAGCAAGGTATCTACTTACTGCACTTAATGGGAATTAAAGGTCGGAACAAATAACATGTTTTATGACGATTGCATTACAATTAACATCATATCGGGAGAGTCGTTGCATAATGTACCCGTGTCAATAAATTAAACCATTGCATACATATATGGTAATATTGTTATATATTCATTGCTATAGATCCATTTATAAAGTTTAATCACAATGACGCGGGCTAATAAAATAACATTTTTTTAACATAATTAATTTGACTTAACAAGTTGACTAAAATACTGGTACAAATACAAAAATCTGCATTTACTTCGCAAGAACGTAAAAGCTACGCAAATAAAGATCAAAGTATTAACAGGCCATGATCTTTGGAGTTGTGTATTAAGTGTGAATGTTATTTAACGGAATATTGGTAAAAACTAAATGTTCTGATCCCCATCAAAATGAATTATGCAAAAGACGATACTGGCGTTATTAATTAACCACATATTCATATGACCCCCCCCCTTGATTGTCAGTCACTGCGTTTCTGTAACCGTTCTTCGTATTCATATAATTTTCAGGATCATTACCATTCAATAGCTTCTAGGCAAGTTTGTTGCCTGCGTGGTTCATAACTAGTAAGTGTATTCTGTAAATACGGTTATTTACGTAGCTTCGGGCGGTGTCAAATGAACCGCTATTTGAATAAAAATGTGTAATTTACTGACCGCTTGATTTTGCTTATACAGTATAGAACTTTAAATTAGTCATGGCGGTTGACGTGAATGATTAACTGAAGTCGTAATGCTTGAGGTCCCCCAGTCTGGCTTTTGAAGTGAATGTTTGTATTTCTTCTACTTTTGTCACTATATCAGCGAACACAAAAAATGATCCTCATAAAACAATATGGTAAATCAAATTAAAAAGCGCCATATTGAATTGTCGCTGTGTGATTCCTATTAACAAATAATGTACAAAAAAACATACTGCATTCAATTTAACATGAACATGTTTACTTACATTACATGAGTAAGTTGTATATATACCCATATACGCATTTCATTGTATCCCATCCATGCATGTCCATGTCGACTTTATGAAGGCAGTATGCCACAGAGATATTGATGCACGGTGTTTAACATTGTTTAAAGTCATGAGTGGGCATAACACTTTAGTACGTAACATATATTAGGTCTTAATTATGTGTATGTTAGTTGAACACACGTAGATGCAAAAACTATATCAGGTGCATTAATACTAAATAAATATATTGTTTTATATAATGTAATGGCGTTTTATATAAGGCTATTAAGAAATGAACTATATAAAAGATAGCAATATATAGAGAGATCTAACCAACGAATGTATTTAACACCTTAAAGAAGAATTTTACATGACACATAAATATTTGCATGAATAAATCACGCAAAACATTAAAATCAAGAGAACATGCATAAACCAAACGTTCTTGCATGCTTAGGCACCATATATAAGACCAAGACTTAATGCCCATGTGTAAAGCAAAACATGAATACCATTAAAAATAATATATACTTTAAATATACTTATCTGACAAAATTGACAATAGGTCTAGTTGTTAATCTATATATATACTTAGGTCGACTGTGCTAGAATGTATGCCCCTGGCTATCCTCGTATTGCATGAAACAGTCTGCGAGTTATCGAAACCATTCTCATTCTATACATAGATGGTAACGTCACTACGTTAGTGTCACCTCTCTACATAGACGCATCACATTCCCCTGGTTTGGGGCAATATGCTTCTGCCAAAGTAGTTCTGCGTAGGAATGTGAATGTTAATTATGAAACAAACATCTTTGTTATTGTGTGTTTTAAACGGAATGTTGTTTAAAAAAAATTTTTAATAAGTTGGAATGTGATTTTGAATCGTTATTAAGATTGGTATAGCGATAATCAGAAACACGATTACCTGATCAACTTTCGCTTTCATTTTTCACTCGTAAAAGAAGTGCTACCCACAATTCCTTTCGCATTAATGTACAGGTCAGTAAGACCGGTGTGTACACAATAAACCATTCTACGATCGAAGACTCCTCTGCCGGACGTGTGTTTTTAAGCAGTTTCTTCACGTAGCCGGGCACATCATAATAATAGCACCTGCACAATTATTCAAGTATGTTTAGTTAAATGCTAATAATTTACGCTCGATTGCATAGAAAGCCTTCGGCTTATTTAAACGCTCTCTTGTCCGTTTCTTGGAACTAGAATCGGTACTTGTTGTACATTGAGGAAATCTAGAGAACCCTCCCACATATATCGTCCGTTGTGAGCAAACACATATATTGTATTTGTAAAAAAAAGTTTAGAAACATATTTGTACCCGTTGCGTTTGTGTAACTCTTTCTGTAAACATCACATACAACTACGTATCAAAAGGCTTAGTGCGACAAAACTAAAGGAACACATTAATACGATTTCGGTTTCGGAATAGTAATATTTGATACAACTTTAAACACATTATCACGACAGACATAATAGTTACCAAGCCGTTTACTCATTGAATACATATATATACGGTTATAATTAACATTTAAAACATATGAGATCGCCATCTTTTTTTCCATTAATATACTTTCTCTAACTACCCAATTCGGTGTTTAAATTGTATAATAATAATATGTTTATTCGTGCACAAGATCCGCTTCACTTTGGTATCGTTCACCACTTTATGTGTTAACACTTTCTAAAATGGCATGTAACCTTTTCAGCAGATGCGATATTGAAGGGTGACGATTGCTTTAACATTCATGAAAAATATTAAAAAATATATATATATGCATATATATGCATGTATATGCGTCATTTAATCGTTAATTTGATGGCAATATTAATAGTTTGTCATCGTTGTTATACAATATGGACCAACGCCCTAAATTGAAATTCAGTTAGAACGCTTCTAAACTCCTGCTTGAAATTAAGTTATTGAATGTCAGTCACATATGTTAATACCCACCTGTAATCATTAAATAAATACACATTATTCGTAAACGTTCGAATATGTAAAATGCGTTGGACGGAACTGCTAATGTCGCATAAAGATGAGTTGTTACCTCATGATAACACTCATGTATTTACATCTGCATTAAACAATTGCATGTCGACATATTTAATGGTGTTGTATAATGCTTATAAAATATGTTAATATTACACACACTGTATAATGTTTTTTCATCTAGTTAGGCTACCCACTTACTATATTATAGAGTTTTGAAATACTGCAACAGTACATATCTTTAAATAATGTCCAGTACTGTTCCAGAACGGACATATATTTCGATGTTATGATTATAAATACATTTAAATGTATTATATAGAGGTAGCA